>NC_047119.1:55118633-55418633 GCF_902500255.1 Thalassophryne amazonica | reverse complement strand
TACAATGCTCGATTTCCCTGAGGGGGTCTTCACAATGGATCAATAAAGTTCTATCTAATCTAATCTAATATTGGATACATGCTGTCTGGAGCAACATCATGGAAGAATTTTTCTGTGAGTACTCTGTATCCTTTGTGACTCAAAGTAAATCAAACCTCGTAAAAAAAATTTGCAGTCACCAAAACTCACATGCATTAAACTGCAACACTTTTATTATATGCACAGTATATAATTTCGTACTTCTACAGCTATGTGGTTGCTATTCCAGGGGCGGATCTAGCTTCAAATGAAGGGGCATGGGGGTGGGGTGTGACTGTTGGGACTTAGGTGTACAAAAGCCCACCTCACCCCACACACACTCTCTCACACACATAAAATTATACAATACTAATCATGCTAACTGTGTAGTCATCATTTTTAATACAGCTAAATCCCCTCCGCACTGCATTCAGGACACAGTGGCTCCATGGTCCTTCTATCCCCTGAGGCCCATCAGACTGGTGCTTATCTCCAGTTTCTGAAGCATCAAGCGGGGGAGAGTCCATGACTCCCCCTGGACACGACACCAGTCTATCACAGGTTACTACCCAGCCAAGGCTTTTACCCATTTTACAGCTGGGTAGGACTGAGACAATGTTGACTGTGTCTTTTCCAAGGACAAAGGTAGTACAAGCTGGAGTCAAACCTACATATTGGCAGGTTAGCTCCTTGTCCACTGAACTACATGGATATTAACCAGATGTATGCCAGTTACTTCCACTAGTATTCATCATTTTTATCAGAAATTTATAGAAGTAAATTTGTGCCATCAGAGTTTGAAGTTGAATTTCTAAGGCTGAATTTGTTTCGCATCAAAATATTCATCCTCAAAAACTTCAACCTAAAAAAAAAAAAATTCAGCCTTAAAAAATTTCAACCTCAAAAATTCAACCTAAAACAAAATTCAGCCTAAAAATATTCAACCTAAAAAAATTTCAGCCTCAAAAAATAGAAAAGCAGGGAAAAGCAATCGCTCCCTGTCACAATCATCCAACATTCAGTGAATCAGGTTTTACACGTGTAGTCTTACACACCTCTCTGCAGCTTCTCTCCCCCTGCAATCCCCTCATTACCCCATCCCCGTAGAGACGGTGCCTGCTCCCAGACCACCAATAACCAGTAAAAATCTATTTAAGCATAAAAATTCAAAAAGAAAAATAATATAGCACCTTCAACTGCACCACAGACTAAAACAGTTAAATGTGGTCTATTAAACATTAGGTCTCTCTCTTCTAAGTCCCTGTTAGTAAATGATATAATAATTGATCAACATATTGATTTATTCTGCCTTACAGAAACCTGGTTACAGCAGGATGAATATGTTAGTTTAAATGAGTCAACACCCCCGAGTCACACTAACTGCCAGAACGCTCGTAGCACGGGCCGAGGCGGAGGATTAGCAGCAATCTTCCATTCCAGCTTATTAATTAATCCAAAACCCAGACAGAGCTTTAATTCATTTGAAAGCATGACTCTTAGTCTTGTCCATCCAAATTGGAAGTCCCAAAAACCAGTTTTATTTGTTATTATCTATCGTCCACCTGGTCGTTACTGTGAGTTTCTCTGTGAATTTTCAGACCTTTTGTCTGACTTAGTGCTTAGCTCAGATAAGATAATTATAGTGGGTGATTTTAACATCCATACAGATGCTGAGAATGACAGCCTCAACACTGCATTTAATCTATTATTAGACTCAATTGGCTTTGCTCAAAATGTAAATGAGTCCACCCACCACTTTAATCATATCTTAGATCTTGTTCTGACTTATGGTATGGAAATTGAAGACTTAACAGTATTCCCTGAAAACTCCCTTCTGTCTGATCATTTCTTAATAACATTTACATTTACTCTGATGGACTACCCAGCAGTGGGGAATAAGTTTCATTACACTAGAAGTCTTTCAGAAAGCGCTGTAACTAGGTTTAAGGATATGATTCCTTCTTTATGTTCTCTAATGCCATATACCAACACAGGGCAGAGTAGCTACCTAAACTCTGTAAGTGAGATCTCGTCAATAGTTTTACATCCTCATTGAAGACAACGTTGGATGCTGTAGCTACTCTGAAAAAGAGAGCCTTAAATCAGAAGTGCCTGACTCCGTGGTATAACTCACAAACTCGCAGCTTAAAGCAGATAACCCGTAAGTTGGAGAGGAAATGGCGTCTCACTAATTTAGAAGATCTTCACTTAGCCTGGAAAAAGAGTCTGTTGCTCTATAAAAAGCCCTCCGTAAAGCTAGGACATCTTACTACTCATCACTAAAAGAGTCAGAGCTCTATTGAGCCGAGTATTCCTTTAACTTTAACTAGTAATGACTTCATGACTTTCTTTGCTAATAAAATTTTAACTATTAGATAAAAAAAAATTACTCATAACCATCCCAAAGACATATCGTTATCTTTGGCTGCTTTCAGTGATGCCGGTATTTGGTTAGACTCTTTCTCTCCGATTGTTCTGTCTGAGTTATTTTCATTAGTTACTTCCTCCAAACCATCAACATGTCTATTAGACCCCATTCCTACCAGGCTGCTCAAGGAAGCCCTACCATTATTTAATGCTTCGATCTTAAATATGATCAATCTATCTTTATTAGTTGGCTATGTACCACAGGCTTTTAAGGTGGCAGTAATTAAACCATTACTTAAAAAGCCATCACTTGACCCAGCTATCTTAGCTAATTATAGGCCAATCTCCAACCTTCCTTTTCTCTCAAAATTCTTGAAAGGGTAGTTGTAAAACAGCTAACTGATCATCTGCAGAGGAATGGTCTATTTGAAGAGTTTCAGTCAGGTTTTAGAATTCATCATAGTACAGAAACAGCATTAGTGAAGGTTACAAATGATCTTCTTATGGCCTCAGACAGTGGACTCATCTCTTTGCTTGTTCTGTTAGACCTCAGTGCTGCTTTTGATACTGTTGACCATAAAATTTTATTACAGAGATTAGAGCATGCCATAGGTATTAAAGGCACTGCGCTGCGGTGGTTTGAATCATATTTATCTAATAGATTACAATTTGTTCATGTAAATGGGGAGTCTTCTTCACGGACTAAGGTTAATTATGGAGTTCCACAAGGTTCTGTGCTAGGACCAATTTTATTCACTTTATACATGTTTCCCTTAGGCAGTATTATTAGACAGCTTTGCTTAAATTTTCATTGTTACGCAGATGATACCCAGCTTTATCTATCCATGAAGCCAGAGGACACACACCAATTAGCTAAACTGCAGGATTGTCTTACAGACATAAAGACATGGATGACCTCTAATTTCCTGCTTTTAAACTCAGATAAAACTGAAGTTATTGTACTTGGCCCCACAAATCTTAGAAACATGGTGTCTAACCAGATCCTTACTCTGCATGGCATTACCCTGACCTCTAGTAATACTGTGAGAAATCTTGGAGTCATTTTTGATCAGGATATGTCATTCAAAGCGCATATTAAACAAATATGTAGGACTGCTTTTTTGCATTTGCGCAATATCTCTAAAATTAGAAAGGTCTTGTCTCAGAGTGATGCCGAAAAACTAATTCATGCATTTATTTCCTCTAGGCTGGACTATTGTAATTCATTATTATCAGGTTGTCCTAAAAGTTCCCTGAAAAGCCTTCAGTTAATTCAAAACTGACAGGGACTAGAAGGAGAGAGCATATCTCACCCATATTGGCCTCTCTTCATTGGCTTCCTGTTAATTCTAGAATAGAATTTAAAATTCTTCTTCTTACTTATAAGGTTTTGAATAATCAGGTCCCATCTTATCGTAGGGACCTCATAGTACCATATCACCCCAATAGAGCGCTTCGCTCTCAGACTGCAGGCTTACTTGTAGTTCCTAGGGTTTGTAAGAGTAGAATGGGAGGCAGAGCCTTCAGCTTTTCAGGCTCCTCTCCTGTGGAACCAGCTCCCAATTCAGATCAGGGAGACAGACACCCTCTCTACTTTTAAGATTAGGCTTAAAACTTTCCTTTTTGCTAAAGCTTATAGTTAGTGTTGTGAAAGTGTAGTGACACAGACCCACAACAGGGGGCGCAAATGAACGGCCAACAGATGAGCCAAAAAGTAACAATTTAATGTTGTGAAACGTGCACAACGAATATACAGACAATCTCAGAATATAATTACAGTCAAATCACAAAGGTGACGTGTGGGCAGGCTCGAGGATAGAAGATGTCTGTCCTGAGATGAACCGGAACCACACGATTTCCTCCGCCACCGAACCCAGAGAATACTGGAGCCGCCAAGTCCCGCATTCCCAGGTGATCACCGTCCCCGACTGTCGGATCTGGTACTGCTGGCGAGAACAAAGACAGTCAAGTGTGGGTGTGTGTACACCCAGTAACAACAACGGTGGGAATGCCACCTCCACCTCTCACTCAATATGCTGATGTGTTTGCAGTGATCCCTCAGAGAAAAAGAGTGCCATCCTGCACTCACTCAGCTTCCACAAAACAAGGGACCGGTACGCCTGCAAACACTCACAATGTACAGATTACAGATAAACACAAAAAGGCTGAGGATATTACCTACAATGAAGTACGATATCTCGGCAACGAGGTGGAGATGACGTCTGGTCTTTATGGAGTGTGATGATGAAGAATGTGTGACAGCTGTCAGTAATTAATGAGTGACAGCTGTCACTCCCGGCTGTGTCCGTGGCGGCAGTGCCCTCTCGTGCCTGAAGCCCGCACTTCAGGCAGGGCGCCCTTTGGTGGTGGGCCAGCAGTACCTCTTCTGGCAGCCCACACAACAGGACTCCCCCCTCAACGGGCGCCTTCTGGCGCCCGACCAGGCTTGTCGAGGTGTCGGCGGTAGAAGTCGGCCAGGAGGGCCGGATCCAGGATGAAGCTCCTCTTCACCCAGGAGCGTTCTTCGGGTCCATACCCTTCCCAGTCCACCAGATATTGGAACCCCCGGCCCATTCGACGGACGTCCAGGAGCCGGCGCACAGTCCAAGCCGGCTCCCCGTCAATGATCCGGGCAGGAGGCGGCGCCGGACCGGGAGCACAGAGGGGTGAGGTGTGGTGAGGCTTGATCCTGGAAACATGGAACACCGGGTGGATCCGCAGTGAAGCCGGGAGCTGGAGCTTCACTGCGGCAAGGCTGAGGACCTTGAGGATTTTGAAGGGTCCAATGAACCTGTCCATCAGTTTTGGTGACTGTACTTGTAGAGGGATGTCCTTCGTCGACAACCACACCTCCTGCCCGGGCTGGTATGCAGGGGCCGGGGACCGCCAGCGGTCTGCATGGGTCTTGGCCCTTGTCCGGGCCTTCAACAAGGCAGAACGGGCGGTGCGCCACACTTGACGGCACCTCCGAAGGTAGGCCCGGACCGAGGGCACACCGACCTCTCCCTCCACCACGGGAAATAATGGGGGCTGGTACCCCAAACACACCTCAAATGGGGAGAGGCCGGTGGCAGAAGACACCTGGCTGTTATGCGCATACTCGATCCAGGCCAGATGGTTACTCCAGGCCGTCGGGTGCAAGGATGTTACGCAGCGGAGGGTCTGTTCCAGTTCTTGGTTGGCCCGCTCTGCCTGTCCGTTCGTCTGTGGATGGTACCCGGACGAGAGGCTCACGGTGGCCCCCAGTTCCCTGCAGAAGCTCCTCCAGACGTGTGAGGAGAACTGGGGACCACGATCTGAGACGATGTCGGTGGGTATCCCATGCAGACGGACGACGTGGTGGACCAGGAGGTCTGCTGTCTCCTGGGCTGTTGGGAGCTTCGGGAGGGCCACAAAGTGGGCTGCCTTGGAGAATCGGTCCACTATCGTGAAGATGGTGGTGTTGCCCTGGGACGGCGGGAGGCCCGTGACGAAATCCAGGCCAATGTGGGACCAGGGGCGATGAGGCACAGGTAACGGCTGAAGAAGTCCTTGGGACCTTTTATGGTCTGCCTTGCCCCTGGCACAGGTGGTGCAGGCCTGGATATACTCCCGGACGTTGGCCTCCATAGACGCCCACCAGAAGCGCTGCCGGACAACTGCCACGGTCCTTCGCACCCCTGGATGACAGGAGAGCTTGGAACCATGACAGAAGTCCAAGACTGCAGCTCTGGCCTCTGGTGGGACGTACAAACAGTTCTTCGGACCGGTTCCGGGGTCCGGGCTCCGTGCCAGGGCCTCCCGGATGGTCTTCTCCACGTCCCAGGTGAGGGTGGCCACGATAGTGGACTCCGGGATGATGGGCACCGGTGGATCCGACAGCACCGTTTTGACTTCGTCTTCGTGTACCCGGGACAAGGCATCCGATCTCTGGTTCTTGGTCCCGGGGCGATAGGTGACCCGGAAGTCAAAACGTCCAAAGAACAGTGACCAGCGGGCTTGCCTGGGGTTCAGCCGCTTGGCGGTCCTGATATACTCCAGGTTCCGATGGTCAATGAAAACCGTGAACGGCACAGACGCTCCCTCCAACAGGTGTCTCCACTCCTCAAGAGCCTCTTTCACCGCAAGGAGTTCTCGATTGCCGACGTCATAGTTCCGTTCAGCTGGGGTCAACCTGCGAGAAAGGTAGGCACACGGGTGAAGAACCTTATCGGTCTCTCCGCTCTGGAATAGCACGGCTCCTATCCTTGAGTCAGAGGCGTCCACTTCAACCACGAACTGGCGGCTAGGGTCGGGCTGCACCAAAACTGGCGCAGTAGAGAACCGTCGTTTCAACTCCTTGAACGCGGCTTCGCACCAATCCGACCAGGTGAAGGGGACTTTTGGAGAGGTCAGGGCTGTCAGGGGGCTAACTACCTGACTGTAGCCCTTAATGAACCTCCTATAGAAATTAGCGAAGCCGAGGAACTGTTGCAGCTTCCTACGGCTTGTTGGTTGGGGCCAATCTCTCACCGCCGCAACCTTGGCCGGATCAGGGGCGACGGAGTTAGAGGAGATGATAAACCCCAGGAAGGACAAAGACGTGCGGTGAAACTCGCACTTCTTGCCCTTCACAAACAGTCGGTTCTCTAATAACCGCTGCAGGACCTGATGTACATGCTGGACATGGGTCTCAGGATCCAGAGAAAAGATGAGAATATCGTCCAGATATACGAAGACGAATCGGTGCAGGAAGTCCCGCAAGACGTCATTAACCAAGGCTTGGAACGTCGCGGGGGCATTGGTGAGTCCGAACGGCATGACCAGGTACTCAAAGTGACCTAACGGGGTGTTAAATGCCGTCTTCCATTCGTCTCCCTTCCGGATCCGAACCAGGTGATACGCATTTCTAAGATCCAGCTTAGTAAAGATTTTGGCTCCATGCAGGGGGGTGAACACGGAATCCAACAATGGCAACGGGTATCGGTTGCGAACCGTAATCTCATTCAGCCCCCTGTAATCAATGCATGGACGGAGTCCGCCATCTTTCTTGCCCACAAAAAAGAAACCTGCCCCCATCGGGGAGGTGGAGTTCCGGATCAGCCCGGCAGCTAATGAGTCCCGGATGTAGGTCTCCATAGTTTCGCGCTCAGGTCGTGAGAGGTTGTACAGCCTGCTGGACGGAAACTCAGCGCCTGGAACCAAATCAATGGCACAATCGTACGGACGGTGCGGGGGAAGGGTGAGTGCCAGATCCTTGCTGAAGACGTCAGCAAGATCGTGGTACTCAACCGGCACTGCCGTCAGATTGGGAGGGACTTTGACCTCCTCCTTAGCCTGTAAACCGGGGGGAACCGAGGATCCTAAACACACCCGATGGCAGGTTTCGCTCCACTGAACCACCACCCCATACGGCCAATCAATCCGGGGATTGTGCTTCAACATCCATGGGAAGCCCAAAATCACGCGGGAGGTAGAAGGAGTTACAAAAAACTCAATCTCCTCCCGATAGTTTCCAGACACCACCAGAGTTACTGGTTGTGTCTTGTGTGTGATTAAAGGGAGGAGGGTGCCATCTAGTGCCCGCACCTGCACTGGCGAAGGAAGCGCCACCAGAGGGAGCCCTACCTCCCTTGCCCATCTGCTGTCTAGCAGACTCCCTTCTGACCCCGTGTCCACCAGTGCTGGGGCTTGAAGGGTTAAATCCCCGCTCAGGATTGTAACTGGGAGTCGTGTGGCAATCTGTGTGTGTCTCACTTGAATGTTTTGACCCCCCCTTAGCCCAGTCTCTAAGGGCGAGTGTTGTTGTTTTGGCCGTTTGGGGCAGTTTTTCTGTGTGTGCTCAGTTGAGCTGCAGAGAAAACACTCCCTGCGGATCAGCCTCCTCATTTTGGCCCTGTGCGTTTCTCTAACAACGTCAGCAGGGGGAGCTGTTGCCCCACGGAGCGCTGTGGCTGTGGAGCGTGGGGAGGGCGGCGCCTTTTCGAACCCGGAAGGGAGAGGGGTGGCGCGTATCCGGTCACGTCCTTCGCCTCGCTCCCGACGGCGTTCCTCCAACCGATTGTCTAACCGTATAACGAGATCGATAAGCCCATCTAAATCCCGCGGTTCCTCCTTCAGAACCAACGACAGTCCGTTTATGAAGGCGGCGTGGAGCGCAACGTTATTCCAGCCGGACCTCGCAGCCGTGATGCGGAAGTTGACTGCATAAGCGGCTGCGCTCTCGCGTCCCTGTCTCATTGACAGCAGCACTGTTGAAGCGGTCTCTCCTCTTTTAGGGTGATCAAACACTGTTCTGAACTCCCCCACAAACCCAGTGTATGCTGATAACAACCGTGAGTTCTGTTCCCAGAGCGCCGTAGCCCAGGCGCGTGCTTTACCCCGAAGCAGAGCAATCACATAAGCTATTTTACTAGCATCTGACGCGTACATGACGGGACGTTGTGCGAAGACGAGCGAACACTGCATAAGAAAGTCCGCGCACGTCTCCACACAACCTCCGTACGGCTCAGGAGGGCTTATTTATGCTTCAGGGGATGGTGGGAGGGGTTGTTGAACCACCACTGGAACGTTTATATCCTGCACAGGGTCGGCAGGAGGACGAGCTGCAGCAGCGCCCTGAGCGCTCGCCGCCATCTGTGCGGAGAGAGCCTCCACCCTGCGGTTCAGGAGGATGTTTTGCTCGGTCATTTGATCCAACCGAGCCGTAAAGGCGGTGAGAATGTGCTGCAGCTCACCAATCACGTCTCCTGCAGACGCCTGCACTCCCTGCTCTCCCATTGGTCGTTCAACAACCGGGTGACGCCCCTCGGAGTCCATGACGCTGGCCGAGATATCCTGTTGTGAAACTGTAGTGACACGGACCCACAACAGGGGGCGCAAATGAACGGCCAATAGATGAGCCAAAAAGTAACAATTTAATGTTGTGAAACGTGCACAACGAATATACAGACAATCTCAGAATATAATTACT
Source organism: Thalassophryne amazonica (assembly GCF_902500255.1). Classification (NCBI taxonomy): domain Eukaryota; kingdom Metazoa; phylum Chordata; class Actinopteri; order Batrachoidiformes; family Batrachoididae; genus Thalassophryne; species Thalassophryne amazonica. Next base: position 55,409,317 of record NC_047119.1, on the reverse strand, counting down.
GTCAAATCACAAAGGTGACGTGTGGGCAGGCTCGAGGATAGAAGACGTCTGTCCTGAGATGAAAAGGAACCACACGATTTCCTCCGCCACCGAACCCAGAGAATACTGGAGCCGCCAAGTCCCGAATTCCCAGGTGATCACCGTCCCCGACTGTCAGATCTGGTACTGCTGGCGAGAACAAAGACAGTCAAGTGTGGGTGTGTGTACACCCAGTAACAACAACGGTGGGAATGCCACCTCCACCTCTCACTCAATATGCTGATGTGTTTGCAGTGATCCCTCAGAGAAAAAGAGTGCCGTCCTGCACTCACTCAGCTTCCACAAAACAAGGGACCGGTACGCCTGCAAACACTCACAATGTACAGATTACAGATAAACACAAAAAGGCTGAGGATATTACCTACAATGAAGTACGATATCTCGGCAACGAGGTGGAGATGACGTCTGGTCTTTATGGAGTGTGATGATGAAGAATGTGTGACAGCTGTCAGTAATTAATGAGTGACAGCTGTCACTCCCGGCTGTGTCCGTGGCGGCAGCGCCCTCTCGTGCCTGAAGCCTGCACTTCAGGCAGGGCGCCCTTTGGTGGTGGGCCAGCAGTACCTCTTCTGGCGGCCCACACAACAGTTAGGGCTGGATCAGGTGACCCTGAACCATCCCTTAGTTATGCTGCTATAAACTTAGACTGCTGGGGGGTTCCCATGATGCACTGAGTGTTTCTTTCTCTTTTTGCTCTGTATGCACCACTCTGCATTTAATCATTAGTGATTGATCTCTTCTCCCCTCCACAACATGTCTTTTTCCTGGTTCTCTCCCTCAGCCCCAACCAGTCCCAGTGCTTGCTCACAGGGGGTCGTTTTGACCGTTGGGGTTTTCCGTAATTATTGTATGGCCTTGCCTTACAATATAAAGCGCCTTGGGGCAACTGTTTGTTGTGATTTGGCACTATATAAATAAAATTGATTTGATTTGATTTGATTTACTCCATTGGTCATGTGACACTGAGACCAAATTGAAAGAAGAAGAAGTAGCAGAAGAAGAAGATGTGATTAAATTGTTGAATGCTGAATGATTGAGACAGGGATTGATTGCTGCTTCTTGCTTTTCTCTTTTTTTTTTTGAAGTTGAAATTTTTGAGGATGAATTTTTTTTTAGGTTGAATTTTTTAGGCTTAAGTTTTCGACGCTGAATATTTCAATTCAGCCTTAGAAACTCAACTGCAAAGTCTGATTTGATGCTAAAACAATTTAACCTTAATAATTCCAATTCAAACTCTGATGACAGATTTACATCCATAGAAATTGCACTTTATATATACGAGGGCTGTCAATAAAGTAACGGTCCTTTTTATTTTTTTCAAAAACTATATGGATTTCATTCATATGTTTTTACGTCAGACATGCTTGAACCCTCGTGCGCATGCGAGAGTTTTTCCACGCCTGTCGGTGACGTCATTCGCCTGTGAGCACTCCTTGTGGGAGGAGTCGTCCAGCCCCTCGTCGGAATTCCTTTGTCTGAGAAGTTGCTGAGAGACTGGCGCGTTGTTTGATCAAAATTTTTTCTAAACCTGTGAGACACATCGAAGTGGACACGGTTCGAAAAATTAAGCTGGTTTTCAGTGAAAATTTTAACAGCTGATGAGAGATTTTGAGGTGATTCTGTCGCTTTAAGGACTTTTCACGGTGCAAGACGTCGTGCAGCGCTCTCAGGCGGCGTCATCAGCCTGTTCAAGCTGAAAACCTCCACATTTCAGGCTCTATTGATCCAGGACGTCGTGAGAGAACAGAGAAGTTTCAGAAGAAGTCGGTTTCAGCATTTTATCCGGATATTCCACTGTTAAAGGAGATTTTTTTTAATGAAAGACGTGCGGACGGATCCGCGCGTCGGGACGCAGCCGACGCGGTGCGGCGGCACAGGAAAAACACCTCCGTGTTGATAACCATTTGTAAAATCCAGGCGGCTTTTGATGGCTTTCAGTGGAGTGAGTATATGAGAAATTGTTTAACAGGCAGGACATGTTCCAACTTGTCCTTAAGGCTTTCAACAGAGGTGTTTTTCCTGTGGCGGAGCGTCGCGGCGGCTGCGTCCCGACGCGCGGACCCGTCCGCACGTCTTTCATTAAAAAAATCTCCTTTAACAATGGAATATCCGGATAAAATGCTGAAACCGACTTCTTCTGAAACTTCTCTGTTCTCTCATGACGTCCTGGATCAATAGAGCCTGAAATGTGGAGGTTTTCAGCTTGAACAGGCTGATGACGCCGCCTGAGAGCGCTGCGCGACGTCTCGCACCGTGAAAAGTCCTTAAAGCGACAGAATCACCTCAAAATCTCTCATCAGCCGTTAAAATTTTCACTGAAAACCAGCTTAATTTTTCGAACCGTGTCCACTTCAATGTGTCTCACAGGTTTAGAAAAAATTTTGATCAAACAACGCGCCAGTCTCTCAGCAACTTCTCAGACAAAGGAATTCCGACGAGGGGCTGGACGACTCCTCCCACAAGGAGTGCTCACAGGCGAATGACGTCACCGACAGGTGTGGAAAAACTCACGCATGCGCACGAGGGTTCAAGCATGTCTGACGTAAAAACATATGAATGAAATCCATATAGTTTTTGAAAAAAATAAAAGGACCGTAACTTTATTGACAGCCCTCGTATGTGTGCAATTTTGTAGATGGGTATTATTTTTTTTAGTTCTTATTTTTCGAGTAAGAAAATTGACACATGCGGTGACTCACAGAAAATTATTTAGATTCTTCTAACTACTAACGCCATATGCAGCTGGAAGTCTAAAGATTCTGCACTGGTGTGTTCAAGGACAAACTGACATCAGCTGATGAATATCAATGTTTGCTATTTCACATTTGTTCCTCACCTGTCTTCTTAGGATTGTTTGAATTTTCCAACAACGCTGTGCTCGTCCAGTGAGGGACTGGAACTGGGCTGCAGAGACATTACATTTGTTAAAAACAAAACAAAAAACAAATACTTAATGGTGGTGAATTGGAACCTGCTTTTTGCAGATGATGTGGTTCTGTTGGTTTTACCATGCAGTGAGTTCCAATGTTCACTGAGGAGGTTTGAGGCCGAGTGTGAAGTAACTGGGATGAGAATCAGCACCTCCAAATCTGTGATGATGGTGGGTTGTCCCCTCTGGCTCAGGGGAGAGTTACTGCCCCAGGTGGGGGAGTTTAAGTATCTTCAGATTTTGTTAACGAGTGGGGGTAAGTTGGAGCGGGAGATCGATAGATGGATTGGGGTGGCATCTGATGTTTTATGGATGCTGTACCAGGCTGTCACGGTGAAGAAGGAGCTGATCCAGAAGGCGTGACTCTGAATTTACCAGTTGATTTAAGCTCCTATCCTCACCTGTGGTCATTAGTGAAAGAATAAGATCATGGACACAAGCAGCAGAAATGAGATTCCTCCATTGGGTACCTGGTCTTTCACTCCTGGACAGGGTGAGAAGCTTGACTACCTGGGAGGGACTCTGAGTAGAGCCGGTGCTTCTTAAGGAGCCAGCTGAGATGGTTCGGGCATCTGGTGAGGATGGCGGAACCATCTCAGCTGGCTCCTTTCGATGCGAAGAAGCAGCGGTTCTACTCAGAGTCCTTCTTCAGGTAAGCGAGCTTCTCGAGGATGTCCCTTGATGATCTCCCTAGGGAGATTTTCCAGGCACGTCCAACTGGGAGGAAGCCCCGGGGAAGACCCAGGACATGCTGGATGGAATATATTTCCAAACTGGCTTGGGAATGTCTTGGGGTTCACCAGGAAGAGTTATGGGACTTGGCCCAGGATAGAGAACTGTGGAATGAGCTGTTTTGTCTGCTGCCATGGTGACCAGGACCCAGAGAAGTGGTAGAAAATGAATGAATGAGTAAACTTTAAGGCTCTACAGAGTGAATACTGAAATGAAAATAAACCAGCCGAGTGGGAAGTCGAACTATTTTTAATGAAAAAAAAAAATAAGCACAATCACGAACATTTCAATACACAACAGCAATGAAATGCAGAAAACCACTGTTACAGTTCCAGACAGCAGTGGGACAATCATAGGAGTCCGGTCTTTGCCCTTTGAGTTTTGAGGTTTTCTAAAGAATCGGTGACACACAGAGTTAAAACAGATGCTGCATGTTTCCTGTGATGTGAATAATGATATTCATGGGAGGAGGTACGAGGAGGCAGAAATCCATTACACTCTCCAGACTGTGTTTGTTCTCCAGGAACAAATTGAATTCTGCAATAGATTCTCTTGTTGGATTTATAACTTTCTTTCCGTTCTTTCTCCTTTCCTCTCATCTTCCTCGCCATCATTCTCCCTTTTGTGCCTCGTCTTGTCGCCTTTACCCCTTTTGCCTTTTTTGGTCCACACTGCGTCTCGCCTCCTCCATCTTCCTATCATCCTTATTTTGCGTCTCACCACTTCTTCTAATTTACGCTCCTTCTTCCAATTGGCCCTTTATTCCCAATTCCATTGTCTAATATTTTTTGTCCTATCTCTCCGCCGCAAATGAAATCCAACTGACCCTCACAACCTCCTGTCCTTCCCATCACCACTTGTTTATCACACCAATCATTCTCTTTTCCTCCCTTTTGGTCTTTTTGTCCTCCCTCACTCCATCTTCCTTCTATTTTCCAACCTCCTGAATTTTCCTCCAAACCTTTAAACACATCACACCTGATCCCCTTCCACGTTCTCCTCACAGAATACCTTCCACTTCCAAATGGCGATGAGGATGACAGAGGCACCGCCATCCCGTCTCCTCTACTCACTGCTGATGATGAAAGGCTGGTGGGACATCAGTGTTCTGCTCTGCCAGGAGTTGGACGTTACGGACTTCCTGTTCCTCATCAAGAACAACACCCGCTTCCACCTGGGGGCGCTCATCAATCTTACAAGTACCCTTTTAACCTCGTCATCCTCACTGTTGTCCTCAGGGGCTGCGACCGGAGCAGACGTGCCGCTGTCGTCATCTTTACCCTATTTCTCTTCCGCTGCTTCATTCTTGTCTCCTTCCTCCAAATCGGACCAGCAGCAGACTGTCATGGAACTTCTGGAGGCCCTGAGAGAACCTTCATCCACGACGGGGTTGGTGACGTTCGGGTGTGAGATTCGTGAGGTGCGCCGTCTGTGGGCGCTGGCCACCCAGATGATGCTCCCAGAGTTTCACTGGGTGCTGGGGGACAGTCAGAATGTGGCTGAGCTGAAAACAGATGGGTTACCACTGGGGCTTCTGGCTCACGGTGTTATGGGGTCGCCGTCTCTGGATCATTACGTCCATGATTCACTGGAGTTGGTGGTGCGGGCGGTGGGCGCTGCAGCCCAGCAGGATCCAGCTCTGGCTTTGATACCTGGAACTACCAACTGTATGGATGTACGCCGGAGTAACGGCAGCTCAGGGGCATATTTGGGAAGGTATGGAATCACAGCACAATCTCATTCCAAGCATCACAGTGTGACACTCAGATCTCTTTCCTGTCGTGGTGCACAAGCGAAAATTGCTCAGAATTTGTCGCTGGGAAATTGGCATTTAAACCTTAGAAGCCATGTCTTTCTTGTTGTGCTGTCTTTGTTGTGAAGGTTTAGGGTACATTTTAATGCTTACACAGGATCGACAAACATTTGCCCACACATAATTAATGGAGATGCTGAAGGGGACCTTCATTGTGCGTTTTATGAGTCATAATTGGAAGTGTTTTCAGGCTTTTCACCTGAAGCGTTTACAGAAAAGATCCCTTACACTGTGAGCATTCAGTGAGAGAATTCTAAAACAATCCATCTGCATTGAATTAGTGAGTGAAGAGCAACGTGCTGATATGATAACGGTTATTGTGCTGCAGTGATAGAAGCATTCATATGGGAATGTTCATTATACTGGAATTACCCGTTGTTATTCACACCTGTTTAACTAGATTTGTTGTAGGCTGCCACACAGGTATAAATTTTTAACTAAAAAGGTTTTCATAGAGATTTGTCAGAATTATATTTCTCCTACAAGAAACTTAATACTGATTTTTGATCTCTAGAGATCTTGTCCCCATCGTCACAGGATATGGTCTCAAAATATGTGGATTTTTAGCTTTTATTTTACCATCCATATTTGTTTGCAGAATGATTCATAAAATATTGAGTCCTCGTACATATGAAGGCACTTTACAAGATTAAAAATGGACTCTGGTCAGGTTGAGGATTACCTGAAAATCTTTATTGGTGACTGGGTTTAATCCAAACTGTTGCTCACACTGTGGATTTGGATAAGTGGGAACAGGGAAAACAGGGTGTTAGATAAGACAGAAGAAATCACAGATTCTTGTAAGTAAGCGGAAAAGATAAAAAAATCAAATAGAATTTCTTTTTTCTCTCTGAGTTGTAGAGTTGTGATAGTGTTTGTGTTGTCTGCAGGGATTAACAGCTGTTTGCTTATTTTCATCTAAAACCTTTTTTTGGGCACCAACTTATATAAAATTGTTTTGTTTTTTTTTTTGGACAGTGCTTTTATTGGATTCCTTTTTCTACCAGTAAGAACCTAATTCACAAACACAAACAGGCTCGGTGGCCTTGGTGTCCACCAGACTACCAGAGGTGGGCACAACTAACCGAAAAGTTAGCTTCGATAACCATTAATCCGCAAACGGAAAATTTAAGTTTTATAACGCTAAACCGTTAAACTGCTAAAAATTTAGCGGAAGTTACTGCTAACTTTTAGTATTGACTTAGTCGCGGCCACATCGGACTACACTGTCAGCTCTTGATAAACCAGTTTCGAGTTTAAGCGCCGCACAGGCTGCTGGGTAAATTCAAAGGTCAAGTCACATAACCCGCACAATAGCAGGATCACAAACACAAAACGAACGCATGAAAAATAAATAAACAAATAAATACACCCACATGCTCATCATCTTTATCAAAAGCAGTAAATCGCAGTATCAGAAATCACAGTTTATCTCTATATATTTATAAACCATTAACGGCGCTACGGTTTCCCTGTATTGAGTTCACAAACACAAAACAAATGCACAAAAATTAAATATATAAAAAATAAAATCCCAAATATGGTCATCATCTTTATAAAAAGCAGTAAACTGCAGTATTAATAGTCACAGTTTATCTCTGTATTATATTTATAAACTGTTACAGGAACGGATCATCTGTGTTGCGTTTGTAAACCTGACACACAACGAATGCACAAAAAATAAAAATAAAACCCTAAACATGGTTATCATCTTTATCAAGAGCAGTAAATCGCAGCATTAGAAGTCAGAGATTAGGTCTATATATTTATAAACCGTTAACGATGCTATGGCTCCCACGTATAGAGTTCACAAACACAAAACAAATGCACAAAAATTAAATAAATAAAAAATAAAATCCCAAACACAGTCATCATTTTTATAAAAAGCAGTAAATCACAGTATTAATAGTCACAGTTTATCTATGTATTATATTTATAAACTGGTACAGGAAGAGCGCACCCGTGTTATGTTCGTAAACGTGACACAAAATGAATTAAAAAAAAACTAAATAAATAAAAAACTAAAACCCAAATAACTGTTATCCTGTTTATCAAAAGCAACAAATCACAGTATTAATACTCACAGTTTATCTATATTTATAAACATTAAAGGAACTAAAGCCTCACTCGTATTGCATTCATAGCTACAAAACTAATGCATGAAATATAAATAAAAGTACTGATTTTGAGCTACTTACATGCCATCTTTGTCAACAGTGTAACTTCTTTCAGCTCTACATTGTAATGACAGCAGTGTCTTCTTAATGCCTGGTCCCACTAGGGAGAGGATTAATTGTGCATGAATTGAGTATACAAATTACGGGTGTTTGTTGTCGTCCGCAACAAAATTGGCCAAAAATGACAAATGTCTCAGTATGAATTACGGATATATTAATAATGTATAGCGAGTATATGACGAACAATCATGGCTGTATAATGCATGTATTGAGACTGCATTGCGCACGTGTGGCGGCAACAGCGGTTGCAATGCGCATGCGCGGCATCTGCATTGCGGTCATAACAGCAGCGCACTCAGGCCTGTCGGCATCACTATTCACACCAACACCGCAGCCTCTGGACCAATTGCTGGACTTGGACACGTTGATTGGTATGTTGTTGGATGGCAGCAACTATCACACTACATCTGTACGTCTCCACAGCTGGACTGGCAGTGACTGGCAGGTATGTCGATTTCTGTTTGTTATGCATTCACAAATTATCCGCAAATCAGATGCAAAACAGACATAATTCAAACACTTTTTTCATGGCCAATCTGTCTGCAATCGCTACAGTTTATTTTAGTTTGTGATGTGTACGTGATAGGGATGCTATATATCTGTTTTACATACTGTCCCAGTCCGCTGCCAAGCCGCAATACCTCGTCAGTTGGGGATATCAGCGGATAATGGTGGATATACAAGGTCTGTCAATAAAGTATAGGTCCTTTTTATTTTTTTCAAAAACTATATGGATTTCATTCATATGTTTTTACGTCAGACATGCTTGAACCCTCGTGCGCATGCGTGAGTTTTTCCACGCCTGTCGGTGACGTCATTCGCCTGTGAGCACTCCTTGTGGGAGGAGTCGTCCAGCCCCTCGTCGGAATTCCTTTGTCTGAGAAGTTGCTGAGAGACTGGCGCTTTGTTTGATCAAAATTTTTTCTAAACCTGTGAGACACATCGAAGTGGACACGGTTTGAAAAATTATGCTGGTTTTCAGTGAAAAGTTTAACGGCTGATGAGAGATTTGGAGGTGATACTGTCGCTTTAAGGACTTCCCACGGTGCGAGACGTCGTGCAGCGCTCTCAGGCGCCATCGTCAGCCTGTTTCAAGCTGAAAACCTCCACATTTCAGGCTCTGTTGATCCAGGACGTCGTGAGAGAACAGAGAAGTTTCAGAAGAAGTCGGTTTCAGCATTTTATCCGGATATTCCACTGTTAAAGGAGATTTTTTTAATGAAAGACGTGCAGACGGATTGCAGCGTCGGCTTGCAGCCGCCGCGACGCTCTGCCACAGGAAAAACACCTCCATTGGAAGCCTTAAGGACAAGTTGGAACATGTCCAGCTGTTAAACAATTTCTCATATACTCACTCCACTGAAAGCCATCAAAAGCCGCCTGGATTTTACAAATGGTTATCAACACAGAGGTGTTTTTCCTGTGCCGCCGCACCGCGCCGGCTGCGTCCCGACGCGCGGACCTGTCCGCACGTCTTTCATAAAAAAAATCTCCTTTAACAGTGGAATATCTGGATAAAATGCTGAAACCGACTTCTTCTGAAACTTCTCTGTTCTCTCACGACGTCCTGGATCTTGCTCACAGGGGGTCGTTTTGACCATTGGGGTTTTACATAATTATTGTATGGCCTTGCCTTACAATATAAAGTGCCTTGGGGCAACTGTTTGTTGTGATTTGGCGCTATATAAAAAATTGATTGATTGATTGATTGATTGATTGATTGATTTATTCGCTAGCTTTTACATAATATACCAGAAACGAAGCTGGTAGCAAGTAGCTACACCAGGGAGTGACGCCACCATGCTAACCTTGGTGAAATGTCTTGTAATAAGTTCAGAGGTGTTATTAGCATCCAAAAATGGCATTTTTATTTAATAAGTGTTTATTTTTTGCTAGCTTTTACATAATATATCAGAAACAAAGCTGTTAGCAAGTAGCTACAGCAGGAAGTGACTTCACCATGCTAACCTTGGTGAAATGTCTTGTAAATAAGTTCAGAGGTGTTATTAGCTTCCAAAAACTGTATTTTTAGTTTAATAAGCGTTATTTCTCGCTAGCTTTTACATAAGCCATTATTGTATGGCTTTTGCCTTGCAATATAAAGCGCCTTGAGGCAACTGTTGTTGTGATTTGGCGCTATATAAATAAAATTGTTTTGATTTGATTTTGATTTGATCAATAGAGCCTGAAATGTGGAGGTTTTCAGCTTGAAACAGGCTGACGACGGCGCCTGAGAGCGCTGCGCGACGTCTCGCACCGTGGGAAGTCCTTAAAGCGACAGTATCACCTCAAAATCTCTCATCAGCCGTTAAAATTTTCACTGAAAACCAGCTTAATTTTTCGAACCGTGTCCACTTCAATGTGTCTCACAGGTTTAGAAAAAATTTGATCAAACAAAGCGCCAGTCTCTCAGCAACTTCTCAGACAAAGGAATTCCGACGACAGGCTGGACGACTCCTCCCACAAGGAGTGCTCACAGGCGGATGATGTCACCGACAGGCGTGGAAAAACTCACGCATGCGCACGAGGGTTCAAGTATGTCTGACATAAAAACATATGAATGAAATCCATATAGTTTTTGAAAAAAATTAAAAGGACCTATACTTTATTGACAGCCCTCGTATACAGCACGTATTGAGTATGTAAGGCGGCTGTCATCTGCAACCAAAATTTTGTGCAGCTCAAAAATCCTGGCAATGAAAAAACGTGCCTCTGCAGATACTTGCAGACGTGTGCGGATGTCGGCCAACTCATACAAGCATGTTTCACAGATATGGTGGATGTTTAGCAAATATGAACCAATTTTGTGTGCAATTCATACGCAAATCTTCCTAAACGCCAGTGGAACCGAGCCCTTACAGTGCTTGTATGCTTTGACCTGTGAACCAGCTAGCTCTCTGCACATTTACGCTACAGGAGCTCATCTCGACAGAACACTAGCCTGACTGTTGCAGACACACAACAGACAGGAACTAACATGTATGATTTTAGGGTTTACAAATGATTTTGACCGTTAGACTTTACTCAGTTTACTTGTAACAAAAATGTTAGCGGAACTAAATTTAAAACACAGATAATATATTCATGAGAGTTTTAGGCACAATATAAAAAGAGTTTTATGTTGCGATGTTAATGCTGTTGTCCGTGTGCAGCGGTTAAAGTGCAGCCTGATCAGAGCATCTCAGTGCATTTCTCAATGTTACTGACATCTCGCAGAGTGGCGAACTCTCTGATGTTTTGTGAGATTTTACGGGATTTGAAACCTCAATAGGGCGAATGAATATCAATATTTTGACCTTTGACCCCAATGACCTTGATTTCAATAACTGACCTTTGGTTTGCCCAGGTGAAGTCAAAAGGCCTTATGTGTGCCAAGTTTGGAGAACACTGGAGTGGGGGGAAAAAAATCCAAATTTTGACATTTGACACTAATTATTTTAACCTTTGCTCAAACAAAACTTTAAAGGGTAATTCGGGTCTTGACATTCATGCTGACACCACGTTTATTGGACATTGTGCAGATGATCTGTGAACTGTAGGAGAACAACAGACAGAAGAATGTTTCTCAGATTCTAGTATGATTTTCTACACTGTTTGTAAGTCTTGTACAAGCAAATTCAAAGAGTTTTAATATGCTGCTTATGCATTCATAACAGTTTATACAGAAAAACCTAGTCACATTGCTAACTAGCTGGTAACACTGGAATGACAACCAGCCTATTTCTCTGCTGCTGGAACAAATGAAACCTTTGGTGTAATTACTTTACTCACTTACCGCTGTCTCATTTATTCTGTCTCTCCTCCTCTTCCTTGTGCTTTTTTCCTTTTTGTCTGCCTGAAGGATAAATGCACTCCACGGTGCTTTGTAAGGTGGTTGCTCTGGAATTACAAAGCGTTTGACAGTGAGCTCATGGAAGGGGGCCTTGCTGGGGGGTCACAAATATGTCATTGCAGTCTCCCAGACTGTACAATGGCTAATCATGGAATTTAAGAGGGTTCTCATGAATATATCGTTGCTGTGGTTGATGTAATCACTTGTTCTTGTGGAGGGGACTACCACTTCCAACTCGGGACCTTCAGCTATTGTCTATTTTGCCAACCCTATTTCACTGCCCCTGGCTACAGTTTCAGCATCAGGGGCTTCATGTACAAAGACTTGTGTAGATTTCCTACTCAAACATGGTGTACACCAAAACCCTGAAACTAGCGTAAGCACACACACACAAAAAAAAATCAGACGCCAAATCACAACAAACAGTTGCCCCAAGGCGCTTTATATTGTAAGGCAAGGCCATACAATAATTATGTAAAACCCCAACGGTCAAAACGACCCCCTGTGAGCAAGCACTTGGCTACAGTGGGAAGGGAAAAAACTCCCTTTTGACAGGAAGAAACCTCCAGCAGAACCAGGCTCAGGGAGGGGCAGTCTTCTGCCTGGGACTGGTTGGGGCTGAGGGAGAGAACCAGGAAAAAGACATGCTGTGGAGGGGAGCAGAGATCGATCACTAATGATTAAATGCAGAGTGGTGCATACAGAGCAAAAAGAGAAAGAAACAGTGCATCATGGGAACCCCCCAGAAGTCTACGTCTATAGCAGCATAACTAAGGGATGGTTCAGGGTCACCTGATCCAGCCCTAACTATAAGCTTTAGCAAAAAGGAAAGTTTTAAGCATAATCTTTAAAAGTAGAGAGGGTGTCTGTCTCCCTGATCCTGAATTGGGAGCTGTTCCACAGGGGAGGAGCCTGAAAGCTGAAGGCTCTGCCTCCCATTCTACTCTTACAAACCCTAGGAACTACAAGTAAGCCTGCAGTCTGAGAGCGAAGCGCTCTATTGGGGTGATATGGTACTACGAGGTCCCTAAGACTAAGATGGGACTGATTATTCAAAACCTTATAAGTAAGAAGAAGAATTTAAATTCTATTCTAGAATTAACAGGAAGCCAATGAAGAGCGGCCAATATGGGTGAGATATGCTCTCTCCTTCTCGTCCCCGTCCGTACTCTAGCTGCAGCATTTTGAATTAACTGAAGGCTTTTGGGAACTTTTAGGACAACCTGATAATAATGAATTACAATAGTCCAGCCTAGAGGAAATAAATGCATGAATAGTTTTTCAGCATCACTCTGAGACAAGACCTTTCTGATTTTAGAGATATTGCGTAAATGCAAAACAGCGTCCTACATATTTGTTTAACTATGCGCTTTGAATGACATATCCTGATAAAAAATGACTCCAAGATTTCTCACCAGTATTACTAGAGGTCAGGGTTAATGCCATCCAGAGTAAGGATCTGGTTAGACACCATGTTTCTAAGATTTGTGGGCCAAGTACAATAACTTTCAGTTTTATCTGAGTTTAAAAGCAGGAAATTAGAGGTCATCCATGTCTTTATGTCTGTAAGACAATCCTGCAGTTTAGCTAATTGGTGTGTGTCCTCTGGCTTCATGGATAGATAAAGCTGGGTATCATCTGCGTAACAATGAAAATTTAAGCAATACCGTCTAATAATACTGCTAAGGGAACATGTATAAAGTGAATAAAATTGGTCCTAGCACAGAACCTTGTGGAACTCCATAATTAACTTTAGTCTGTGAAGAAGATTCCCCATTTACATGAACAAATTCTAATCTATTAGCCAAATATGATTCAAACCACCGCAGCGCAGTGCCTTTAATACCTATGGCATGCTCTAATCTCTGTAATAAAATTTTATGGTCAACAGTATCAAAAGCTAGCACTGAGGTCTAACAGAACAAGCACAGAGATGAGTCCACTGTCCGAGGCCATAAGAAGATCATTTGTAACCTTCACTAATGCTGTTTCTGTACTATGATGAATTCTAAACCTGACTGAACTCTATAATATGGCGGCTTCAGCTCGTCGAGCTGCATGGGCTCATCCGCAAGAGGGAGCCAGTGGTCCCGTCGGAGGAGTCTCAGTGGGGCGAAGAAGAGGCAGCCCGATCTGTGTCGGGGAACGACCAGAGCCGAAAAAACCCGCTCTGATGTCCTGTCCTCTCCTCACATCCACGCTCCTTTATCCGCTCATCTAGACAAATAACAAAAGATATTAGTTCATCTAAATCTTTTGGTTCGTCACGGACTGCTAGCTCGTCTTTTTAATGGGATCGTTCAAACCATCTACAAAACACTCCTCTTAAAGCGCGGCATTCCAAACCCGCGACTGAGCAGAAAAAATTCAGAACTCCACGGAATAATCCGTCGCACTCCGCCTCCCTGCCTGAGATTCAGCAACCGTTGGGCAACAGTTATTTGTTTTCACGGATGGTCAAAAACCAAGCGGAACTCCCGAGAGAAATCCTTAAAGGATCCTAACAATGGAGAGTTATTACTCCACAACACAGTGACCCAAGCTAAAGCGTCACCTCGGAGCAAATTTGTTACATATGAGACCACGGCTACCATCAGAAGAGAAGGAAGCCGGTCGCTGAGCAAAAACCAGAGAACATTGCATCAAAAACGGAGCAAGGCTTCAACGTTTCCCGCATAAGGCTCCGGGATGACAAATGATTGGTTCGGAAGCGAATCTCTGGGTGACGGGAGTTATCTGCACGGTATCGATGGTGCCGCAGCTGGAGCAGCAGGAAGCGGAACGGCTTGCGCTGCAAGCTCCGTAAAGCAGGCATCTGTTTGTTAATTTGGTTTGCGACATGCTGTAATTGCTCCCAAATTTTCTCCAAGTGTTCTTGAACTCTTTCGGCAAACGGAACCGCTTCTGCCGCTGGGTCCATTTTGGAATGGCCGGGAACTACTGTTATGTGCAGACGCAGGTTGAGGAGCGGACCAACGTCTGACCGAACCCAGAACTAAATAACCAGAAAGCGGTTCCACAAATAAAACGATTTTATTTCCCCCTCTAGTGCAATAATTAGTGTACAACATAACTATTGGGTTTGTCTGGCGGAGGGGTGAAGGACGGCGCACTCTCCAGCGCCCAAAAGGATCGAAGCCTCGGTGCTTCTGGACTCAGAATTCACCGCCAAACCACCCCCCAGGTGGACACGACCAAACTGACTCTGTGAAGGATGGAAAAGGTGAGGGAAGTCAACAGAGCTACAGCAAATATCCCTCAGAGGCACACACTATCAGCAACACATTCAGGTCTGAATTTAAGCTTTATGTAACGAGCAGCTTCTCACAAACAGGTGGAGGATCATCAGTCCGTACGCCCACGTCAGTGAGAAGCAAACTGCACAATTCTCATCAATGCAAATACACGCATAACAAAATACCCAATTACTATAAGGATCATTCAGACAATAATCACCTCTGATGGTGCTGACAGCATGTGTCCCTCACCCGTCCTCCTTCACAGGCACGATGTGTCAAACCCCTGGCGCGGTCCTCAGCATCTCACAAACGAACGTCACAAGGTCAAGTTCCCCGGCAATTCTGCTTGAACCACTCATGGCTTAAATGCAGAACGCCCATCTCATTATCTGCTGTCAGCTGAAAGTCTTTAAGTTTACACGTGCGCATCCTCCACAGGTGCAGCTAATAATGCTGATGAGGGTGAAGGACTCCTTCTGCCAGCACCCTTCTCCACAGACAAAAACCAGTTTGCATACCACCTGGAGAGCAAAGAAAAGAAAACAACACAAAAACATCCAGCCAAACCCCCCAACACACAACATGCTGTGGTTTTGAATAAAACGTGTATGAAAAATTATTTTCCGCTTTACTTTTTCCTTTCATATTTCTGATTGTAAACCTTTTGTTATACTTTTAAAACAAACTATAGCATATATATTCTGAAAGTACAGGGTTGTCCTGAAAAAGAGACATTAAAACTTGATTGTGGGATGCAGGGAGAGCTGTTAACAGCAATAATAAAACATTTTGCCAGGCGATTGAACTGTCCAAAAAATGCTGTCGGACCCCAGAAGGTTAATTTAAAGCTGATTTATGGCAGCTGCTGCCTCTGTAACTCCGTGTTATGCAATAACATGTGTGACAGTTTAAAGTCTCTGGATTATACTTATTCTGGACTAATTTGACCCTCATACTCTTTCTTTTCTACAATTATCACCTCCAAATCAAGGTAAGCTGTACATTTCCTCTTTTTGTGACTTCATGCTGCAGCACGTGGGCGAAAGTTGCAAACTTTTCTGATTCATTTTTAATCAGCGTGTGCACTGGAAATACTATTATAATATGATGGCAGGACGAAGGAGCAAAGCAGACAAGTGTCAATCACAGCCTTTTGCTGTGTCTGATTTAACAGGTGCATATGAGGCTGTGGGTCCGAGTCTGAGCACGGTGTGAAAAAACAGTCGGGCTCTTAATTACAGAAATGACTCCGGTCCCACTTCCCTCAAATCGGCGAGTGTCAGAGCGCTGAACTTAATTTGTACCTCTATTACTTTGCACGTCCAGACTGCTCAGGGTTTTAATCAAATCAATTTTATTTATATAGCGTCAAATCACACACAAAACAGTCGCCCAAGGTGCTTTATACTGTAAGGCAAAAGCCATACAATAATTACAAAAAAAACCCAATGGTCAAAATGACCCCTATGAGCAAGCACTTGGCGACAGTGGGAAGGAAACTCCCTTTTAACAGGAAGAAACCTCCAGCAGAAACCAGGCTCAGGAGGGGCAGTCTTCTGCTGGGACTGGTTGGGGCTGAGGGGAGAGAATCAGGAAAAAGACATGCTGTGGAAGAGAGCAGAGATCAATCACCAATGATTTAAAAGCAGACGGTGCATACAGAGCGAAAAGTGGTGAATAAAAGAAACACTGGGTGCATCATGGGAAACCCACAGCAGTCTAAGTCTATAGCAGCATAACTAAGGGATGGTTCAGGGTCACCTGATCCAACCCTACCTATAAGCTTTTCAAAAAGGAAAGTTTTAAGCTTAATCTTAAAAGTAGAGAGGTGTCTGTCTCCCTGATCCGAATTGGGAGTGGTTCCACAGGAGAGGAGCATGAAAGCTGAAGGCTCTGCCTCCCATTCTACTCTTACAAACACTAGGAACTACAAGAAGCCTGCAGTCTGAGAGCGAAGCGCTCTATTGAGGTGATATGGTACTATGAGGTCCCTAAGATAAGATGGGAGCTGATTATTCAAAACCTTATAAGAAAGAAGAGGAATTTTAAATTCTATTCGGAATTAACGGCTCCTTTCGATGCGAAGAAGCAGCGGTTCTATCAGAGTCCTTTCAGGTAAGCGAGCTTCTCGAGGATGTCCCTTGATGATCTCCCTAGGGAGATTTTCCAGGCACGTCCAACTGGGAGGAAGCCCCGGGGAAGACCCAGGACATGCTGGATGGAATATATTTCCAAACTGGCTTGGGAATGTCTTGGGGTTCACCAGGAAGAGTTATGGGACTTGGCCCAGGATAGAGAACTGTGGAATGAGCTGTTTGTCTGCTGCCATGGTGACCAGGACCCAGAGAGAAGTGGTAGAAAATGAATGAATGAGTAAACTTTAAGGCTCTACAGAGTGAATACTGAAATGAAAATAAACCAGCCGAGTGGGAAGTCGAACTATTTTTAATGAAAAAAAAAAATAAGCACAATCACAAACATTTCAATACACAACAGCAATGAAATGCAGAAAACCACTGTTACAGTTCCAGACAGCAGTGGGACAATCATAGGAGTCCGGTCTTTGCCCTTTGAGTTTTGAGGTTTTCTAAAGAATCGGTGACACACAGAGTTAAAACAGATGCTGCATGTTTCCTGTGATGTGAATAATGATATTCATGGGAGGAGGTTACGAGGAGGCAGAAATCCATTACACTCTCAGACTGTGTTTGTTCTCCAGGAACAAATTGAATTCTGCAATAGATCTCTTGTTGGATTTATAACTTTCTTTTCCGTTCTTTCTCCTTTCCTCTCATCTTCCCTCTCCATCATTCTCCCTTTTGTGCCTCGTCTTGTCGCCTTTTACCCCTTTTGCCTTTTTTGGTCCACACTGCGTCTCGCCTCCCATCTTCCTATCATCTATTTTGCGTCTCACCATTCTTCTAATTTACGACTCCTTCTCAATTGGCCCTTTATTCCAATTCCATTGTCTAATATTTTTTTGTCCTATCTCTCCGCCGCAATGAAATCCAAACTGACCCTCCACACCTCTGTCCTTCCCATCACAACTTGTTTTTCACACCAATCATTCTCTTTTCCTCCCTTTTGGTCTTTTTGTCCTCCCTCACTCCATCTTCCTTCTATTTTCCAACCTCCTGAATTTTCCTCCAACCTTTAAACACATCACACCTGATCCCCTTCCACGGTTCTCCTCACAGAATACCTTCCACTTCCAAATGGCGATGAGGATGACAGACGGCACCGCCATCCCGTCTCCTCTACTCACTGCTGATGATGAAAGGCTGTGTGGGACATCAGTGTTCTGCTCTGCCAGGAGTTGACGTTACGGACTTCCTGTTCCTCATCAAGAAAAACACCCGCTTCCACCTGGGGGCGCTAATCAATCTTACAAGTTACCCTTTTAACCTCGTCATCCTCACTGTTGTCCTCAGGGGCCTGCGACCGGAGCAGACGTGCCGCCGTCGTCATCTTTACCCTATTTCTCTTCGCTGATTCATTCTTGTCTCCTTACTCCAAATCGGACCAGCAGCAGACTGTCATGGAACTTCTGGAGGCCCTGAGAGAACCTTTCATCCACGACGGGGTTGGTGACGTTCGGGTGTGAGATTCGTGAGGTGCGCCGTCTGTGGGCGCTGGCCACCCAGATGATGCTCCCAGAGTTTCACTGGGTGCTGGGGACAGTCAGAATGTGGCTGAGCTGAAAACAGATGGGTTACCACTGGGGCTTCTGGCTCACGGTGTTATGGGGTCGCCGTCTCTGGATCATTACGTCCATGATTCACTGGAGTTGGTGGTGCGGGCGGTGGGCGCTGCAGCCCAGCAGGATCCAGCTCTGGCTTTGATACCTGGAACTACCAACTGTATGGATGTACGCCGGAGTAACGGCAGCTCAGGGGCATATTTGGGAAGGTATGGAATCACAGCACAATCTCATTCCAAGCATCACAGTGTGACACTCAGATCTCTTTCCTGTCGTGGTGCACAAGCGAAAATTGCTCAGAATTTGTCACTGGGAAATTGGCATTTAAACCTTAGAAGCCATGTCTTTCTTGTTGTGCTGTCTTTGTTGTGAAGGTTTAGGGTACATTTTAATGCTTACACAGGATTGACAAACATTTGCCCACACATAATTAATGGAGATGCTGAAGGGGACCTTCATTGTGCGTTTTATGAGTCATAATTGGAAGTGTTTTCAGGCTTTTCACCTGAAGCGTTTACAGAAAAGATCCCTTACACTGTGAGCATTCAGTGAGAGAATTCTAAAACAATCCATCTGCATTGAATTAGTGAGTGAAGAGCAACGTGCTGATATGATAACGGTTATTGTGCTGCAGTGATAGAAGCATTCATATGGGAATGTTCATTATACTGGAATTACCCGTTGTTATTCACACCTGTTTAACTAGATTTTATTGGGGAAATTACTTTATTTGTTGTAGGCTGCCGCACAGGTATAAATTTTTAACTAAAAAGGTTTTCATAGAGATTTGTCAGAATTATATTTCTCCTACAAGAAACTTAATACTGATTTTTGATCTCTAGAGATCTTGTCCCCATCGTCACAGGATATGGTCTCAAAATATGTGGATTTTTAGCTTTTATTTTACCATCCATATTTGTTTGCAGAATGATTCATAAAATATTGAGTCCTCGTACATATGAAGGCACTTTACAAGATTAAAATGGACTCTGGTCAGGTTGAGGATTACCTGAAATCTTTATTGGTGACTGGGTTTTAATCCAAACTGTTGCTCACACTGTGGATTTGGATAAGTGGGAACAGGGAAAACAGGGTGTTAGATAAGACAGAAGAAATCACAGATTCTTGTAAGTAAGCGGAAAAGATAAAAAATCAATAGAATTTCTTTTTTCTCTCTGAGTTGTAGAGTTGTGATAGTGTTTGTGTTGTCTGCAGGGATTAACAGCTGTTTGCTTATTTTCATCTAAAACCTTTTTTTTGGGCACCAACTTATATAAAATTGTTTTTTTTTTTTTTTTTGGACAGTGCTTTTATGGATTCCTTTTTCTACCAGTAAGAACCTAATTCACAAACACAAACAGGCTCGGTGGCCTTGGTGTCCACCAGACTACCAGAGGTGGGCACAACTAACCGAAAAGTTAGCTTCGATAACCATTAATCCGCAAACGGAAAATTTAAGTTTTATAACGCTAAACCGTTAAACTGCTAAAATTTAGCGGAAGTTACTGCTAACTTTTAGTATTGACTTAGTCGCGGCCACATCGGACTACACTGTCAGCTCTTGATAAACCAGTTTCGAGTTTAAGCGCCGCACAGGCTGCTGGGTAAATTCAAAGGTCAAGTCACATAACCCGCACAATAGCAGGATCACAAACACAAAACGAACGCATGAAAAATAAATAAACAAATAAATACACCCACATGCTCATCATCTTTATCAAAAGCAGTAAATCGCAGTATCAGAAATCACAGTTTATCTCTATATATTTATAAACCATTAACGGCGCTACGGTTTCCCTGTATTGAGTTCACAAACACAAAACAAATGCACAAAAATTAAATATATAAAAAATAAAATCCCAAATATGGTCATCATCTTTATAAAAAGCAGTAAACTGCAGTATTAATAGTCACAGTTTATCTCTGTATTATATTTATAAACTGTTACAGGAACGGATCATCTGTGTTGCGTTTGTAAACCTGACACACAACGAATGCACAAAAAATAAAAAATAAAACCCTAAACATGGTTATCATCTTTATCAAGAGCAGTAAATCGCAGCATTAGAAGTCAGAGATTAGGTCTATATATTTATAAACCGTTAACGATGCTATGGCTCCCACGTATAGAGTTCACAAACACAAAACAAATGCACAAAAATTAAATAAATAAAAAATAAAATCCCAAACACAGTCATCATTTTTATAAAAAGCAGTAAATCACAGTATTAATAGTCACAGTTTATCTATGTATTATATTTATAAACTGGTACAGGAAGAGCGCACCCGTGTTATGTTCGTAAACGTGACACAAAATGAATTAAAAAAAAACTAAATAAATAAAAAACTAAAACCCAAATAACTGTTATCCTGTTTATCAAAAGCAACAAATCACAGTATTAATACTCACAGTTTATCTATATTTATAAACATTAAAGGAACTAAAGCCTCACTCGTATTGCATTCATAGCTACAAAACTAATGCATGAAATATAAATAAAAGTACTGATTTTGAGCTACTTACATGCCATCTTTGTCAACAGTGTAACTTCTTTCAGCTCTACATTGTAATGACAGCAGTGTCTTCTTAATGCCTGGTCCCACTAGGGAGAGGATTAATTGTGCATGAATTGAGTATACAAATTACGGGTGTTTGTTGTCGTCCGCAACAAAATTGGCCAAAAATGACAAATGTCTCAGTATGAATTACGGATATATTAATAATGTATAGCGAGTATATGACGAACAATCATGGCTGTATAATGCATGTATTGAGACTGCATTGCGCACGTGTGGCGGCAACAGCGGTTGCAATGCGCATGCGCGGCATCTGCATTGCGGTCATAACAGCAGCGCACTCAGGCCTGTCGGCATCACTATTCACACCAACACCGCAGCCTCTGGACCAATTGCTGGACTTGGACACGTTGATTGGTATGTTGTTGGATGGCAGCAACTATCACACTACATCTGTACGTCTCCACAGCTGGACTGGCAGTGACTGGCAGGTATGTCGATTTCTGTTTGTTATGCATTCACAAATTATCCGCAAATCAGATGCAAAACAGACATAATTCAAACACTTTTTTCATGGCCAATCTGTCTGCAATCGCTACAGTTTATTTTAGTTTGTGATGTGTACGTGATAGGGATGCTATATATCTGTTTTACATACTGTCCCAGTCCGCTGCCAAGCCGCAATACCTCGTCAGTTGGGGATATCAGCGGATAATGGTGGATATACAAGGTCTGTCAATAAAGTATAGGTCCTTTTATTTTTTTCAAAAACTATATGGATTTCATTCATATGTTTTTACGTCAGACATGCTGAACCCTCGTGCGCATGCGTGAGTTTTTCCACGCCTGTCGGTGACGTCATTCGCCTGTGAGCACTCCTTGTGGGAGGAGTCGTCCAGCCCCTCGTCGGAATTCCTTTGTCTGAGAAGTTGCTGAGAGACTGGCGCTTTGTTTGATCAAAATTTTTTCTAAACCTGTGAGACACATCGAAGTGGACACGGTTTGAAAAATTATGCTGGTTTTCAGTGAAAAGTTTAACGGCTGATGAGAGATTTGGAGGTGATACTGTCGCTTTAAGGACTTCCCACGGTGCGAGACGTCGTGCAGCGCTCTCAGGCGCCATCGTCAGCCTGTTTCAAGCTGAAAACCTCCACATTTCAGGCTCTGTTGATCCAGGACGTCGTGAGAGAACAGAGAAGTTTCAGAAGAAGTCGGTTTCAGCATTTTATCCGGATATTCCACTGTTAAAGGAGATTTTTTTAATGAAAGACGTGCAGACGGATTGCAGCGTCGGCTCGCAGCCGCCGCGACGCTCTGCCACAGGAAAAACACCTCCATTGGAAGCCTTAAGGACAAGTTGGAACATGTCCAGCTGTTAAACAATTTCTCATATACTCACTCCACTGAAAGCCATCAAAAGCCGCCTGGATTTTACAAATGGTTATCAACACAGAGGTGTTTTTCCTGTGCCGCCGCACCGCGCCGGCTGCGTCCCGACGCGCGGACCTGTCCGCACGTCTTTCATAAAAAAAATCTCCTTTAACAGTGGAATATCCGGATAAAATGCTGAAACCGACTTCTTCTGAAACTTCTCTGTTCTCTCACGACGTCCTGGATCTTGCTCACAGGGGGTCGTTTTGACCATTGGGGTTTTACATAATTATTGTATGGCCTTGCCTTACAATATAAAGTGCCTTGGGGCAACTGTTTGTTGTGATTTGGCGCTATATAAAAAATTGATTGATTGATTGATTGATTGATTGATTGATTTATTCGCTAGCTTTTACATAATATACCAGAAACGAAGCTGGTAGCAAGTAGCTACACCAGGGAGTGACGCCACCATGCTAACCTTGGTGAAATGTCTTGTAATAAGTTCAGAGGTGTTATTAGCATCCAAAAATGGCATTTTTATTTAATAAGTGTTTATTTTTTGCTAGCTTTTACATAATATATCAGAAACAAAGCTGTTAGCAAGTAGCTACAGCAGGAAGTGACTTCACCATGCTAACCTTGGTGAAATGTCTTGTAAATAAGTTCAGAGGTGTTATTAGCTTCCAAAAACTGTATTTTTAGTTTAATAAGCGTTTATTTCTCGCTAGCTTTTACATAAGCCATTATTGTATGGCTTTTGCCTTGCAATATAAAGCGCCTTGAGGCAACTGTTGTTGTGATTTGGCGCTATATAAATAAAATTGTTTTGATTTGATTTTGATTTGATCAATAGAGCCTGAAATGTGGAGGTTTTCAGCTTGAAACAGGCTGACGACGGCGCCTGAGAGCGCTGCGCGACGTCTCGCACCGTGGGAAGTCCTTAAAGCGACAGTATCACCTCAAAATCTCTCATCAGCCGTTAAAATTTTCACTGAAAACCAGCTTAATTTTTCGAACCGTGTCCACTTCAATGTGTCTCACAGGTTTAGAAAAAATTTGATCAAACAAAGCGCCAGTCTCTCAGCAACTTCTCAGACAAAGGAATTCCGACGACAGGCTGGACGACTCCTCCCACAAGGAGTGCTCACAGGCGGATGATGTCACCGACAGGCGTGGAAAAACTCACGCATGCGCACGAGGGTTCAAGTATGTCTGACATAAAAACATATGAATGAAATCCATATAGTTTTTGAAAAAAATTAAAAGGACCTATACTTTATTGACAGCCCTCGTATACAGCACGTATTGAGTATGTAAGGCGGCTGTCATCTGCAACCAAAATTTTGTGCAGCTCAAAAATCCTGGCAATGAAAAAACGTGCCTCTGCAGATACTTGCAGACGTGTGCGGATGTCGGCCAACTCATACAAGCATGTTTCACA
Organism: Thalassophryne amazonica; assembly: GCF_902500255.1. Taxonomy (NCBI): domain Eukaryota; kingdom Metazoa; phylum Chordata; class Actinopteri; order Batrachoidiformes; family Batrachoididae; genus Thalassophryne; species Thalassophryne amazonica. Next base: position 55,385,464 of record NC_047119.1, on the reverse strand, counting down.
GATATGGTGGATGTTTAGCAAATATGAACCAATTTTGTGTGCAATTCATACGCAAATCTTCCTAAACGCCAGTGGAACCGAGCCCTTACAGTGCTTGTATGCTTTGACCTGTGAACCAGCTAGCTCTCTGCACATTTACGCTACAGGAGCTCATCTCGACAGAACACTAGCCTGACTGTTGCAGACACACAACAGACAGGAACTAACATGTATGATTTTAGGGTTTACAAATGATTTTGACCGTTAGACTTTACTCAGTTTACTTGTAACAAAAATGTTAGCGGAACTAAATTTAAAACACAGATAATATATTCATGAGAGTTTTAGGCACAATATAAAAAGAGTTTTATGTTGCGATGTTAATGCTGTTGTCCGTGTGCAGCGGTTAAAGTGCAGCCTGATCAGAGCATCTCAGTGCATTTCTCAATGTTACTGACATCTCGCAGAGTGGCGAACTCTCTGATGTTTTGTGAGATTTTACGGGATTTGAAACCTCAATAGGGCGAATGAATATCAATATTTTGACCTTTGACCCCAATGACCTTGATTTCAATAACTGACCTTTGGTTTGCCCAGGTGAAGTCAAAAGGCCTTATGTGTGCCAAGTTTGGAGAACACTGGAGTGGGGGGAAAAAAATCCAAATTTTGACATTTGACACTAATTATTTTAACCTTTGCTCAAACAAAACTTTAAAGGGTAATTCGGGTCTTGACATTCATGCTGACACCACGTTTATTGGACATTGTGCAGATGATCTGTGAACTGTAGGAGAACAACAGACAGAAGAATGTTTCTCAGATTCTAGTATGATTTTCTACACTGTTTGTAAGTCTTGTACAAGCAAATTCAAAGAGTTTTAATATGCTGCTTATGCATTCATAACAGTTTATACAGAAAAACCTAGTCACATTGCTAACTAGCTGGTAACACTGGAATGACAACCAGCCTATTTCTCTGCTGCTGGAACAAATGAAACCTTTGGTGTAATTACTTTACTCACTTACCGCTGTCTCATTTATTCTGTCTCTCCTCCTCTTCCTTGTGCTTTTTTCCTTTTTGTCTGCCTGAAGGATAAATGCACTCCACGGTGCTTTGTAAGGTGGTGCTCTGGAATTACAAAGCGTTTGACAGTGAGCTCATGGAAGGGGGCCTTGCTGGGGGGTCACAAATATGTCATTGCAGTCTCCCAGACTGTACAATGGCTAATCATGGAATTTAAGAGGGTTCTCATGAATATATCGTTGCTGTGGTTGATGTAATCACTTGTTCTTGTGGAGGGACTACCACTTCCAACTCGGGACCTTCAGCTATTGTCTATTTTGCCAACCCTATTTCACTGCCCCTGGCTACAGTTTCAGCATCAGGGGCTTCATGTACAAAGACTTGTGTAGATTTCCTACTCAAACATGGTGTACACCAAAACCCTGAAACTAGCGTAAGCACACACACACAAAAAAAAATCAGACGCCAAATCACAACAAACAGTTGCCCCAAGGCGCTTTATATTGTAAGGCAAGGCCATACAATAATTATGTAAAACCCCAACGGTCAAAACGACCCCCTGTGAGCAAGCACTTGGCTACAGTGGGAAGGAAAAACTCCCTTTTGACAGGAAGAAACCTCCAGCAGAACCAGGCTCAGGGAGGGGCAGTCTTCTGCTGGGACTGGTTGGGGCTGAGGGAGAGAACCAGGAAAAAGACATGCTGTGGAGGGGAGCAGAGATCGATCACTAATGATTAAATGCAGAGTGGTGCATACAGAGCAAAAAGAGAAAGAAACAGTGCATCATGGGAACCCCCCAGCAGTCTACGTCTATAGCAGCATAACTAAGGGATGGTTCAGGGTCACCTGATCCAGCCCTAACTATAAGCTTTAGCAAAAAGGAAAGTTTTAAGCATAATCTTAAAAGTAGAGAGGGTGTCTGTCTCCCTGATCTGAATTGGGAGCTGGTTCCACAGGGGAGGAGCCTGAAAGCTGAAGGCTCTGCCTCCCATTCTACTCTTACAAACCCTAGGAACTACAAGTAAGCCTGCAGTCTGAGAGCGAAGCGCTCTATTGGGGTGATATGGTACTACGAGGTCCCTAAGATAAGATGGGACCTGATTATTCAAAACCTTATAAGTAAGAAGAAGAATTTTAAATTCTATTCTAGAATTAACAGGAAGCCAATGAAGAGAGGCCAATATGGGTGAGATATGCTCTCTCCTTCTAGTCCCCGTCAGTACTCTAGCTGCAGCATTTTGAATTAACTGAAGGCTTTTTAGGGAACTTTTAGGACAACCTGATAATAATGAATTACAATAGTCCAGCCTAGAGGAAATAAATGCATGAATTAGTTTTTCAGCATCACTCTGAGACAAGACCTTTCTGATTTTAGAGATATTGCGTAAATGCAAAACAGCAGTCCTACATATTTGTTTAATATGCGCTTTGAATGACATATCCTGATAAAAAATGACTCCAAGATTTCTCACAGTATTACTAGAGGTCAGGGTAATGCCATCCAGAGTAAGGATCTGGTTAGACACCATGTTTCTAAGATTTGTGGGGCCAAGTACAATAACTTCAGTTTTATCTGAGTTTAAAAGCAGGAAATTAGAGGTCATCCATGTCTTTATGTCTGTAAGACAATCCTGCAGTTTAGCTAATTGGTGTGTGTCCTCTGGCTTCATGGATAGATAAAGCTGGGTATCATCTGCGTAACAATGAAAATTTAAGCAATACCGTCTAATAATACTGCCTAAGGGAACCATGTATAAAGTGAATAAAATTGGTCCTAGCACAGAACCTTGTGGAACTCCATAATTAACTTTAGTCTGTGAAGAAGATTCCCCATTTACATGAACAAATTCTAATCTATTAGACAAATATGATTCAAACCACCGCAGCGCAGTGCCTTTAATACCTATGGCATGCTCTAATCTCTGTAATAAAATTTTATGGTCAACAGTATCAAAAGCAGCACTGAGGTCTAACAGAACAAGCACAGAGATGAGTCCACTGTCCGAGGCCATAAGAAGATCATTTGTAACCTTCACTAATGCTGTTTCTGTACTATGATGAATTCTAAAACCTGACTGAAACTCTATAATATGGCGGCTTCAGCTCGTCCGAGCTGCATGGGCTCATCCGCAAGAGGAGCCAGTGGTCCCGTCGGAGGAGTCTCAGTGGGGCGAAGAAGAGGCAGCCCAGATCTGTGTCGGGGAAAGCCCAGAGACGAAAAAACCCGCTCTGATGTCCGTCCTCTCTCACATCCACGCTCCTTTATCCGATCATCTAGACAAATAACCAAAGATATTAGTTCATCTAAATCTTTTGGTTCGTCACGGACTGCTAGCTCGTCTTTTAATGGATCGTTCAAACCATCTACAAACACTCCTCTTAAAGCTGCGGCATTCCAACCGGACTGAGCAGAAAAAAATTCAGAAATCCACGGAATAATCCGTCGCACTCCGCCTCCCCTGCCTGAGATTCAGCAACCGTTGGGCAACAGTATTTGTTTTCACCGGATGGTCAAAAACCAAGCGGAACTCCCGAGAGAAATCCTTAAAGGATCCTAACAATGGAGAGTTATTACTCCACAACACAGTGACCCAAGCTAAAGCGTCACCTCGGAGCAAATTTGTTACATATGAGACACGGCTACCATCAGAAGAGAAGGAAGCCGGTCGCTGAGCAAAAACCAGAGAACATTGCATCAAAAACGGAGCACAGGCTTCAACGTTTCCCGCATAAGGCTCCGGATGACAAATGATTGGTTCGGAAGCCGAATCTCTGGGTGACGGAGTTATCTGCACCGGTATCGATGGTGCCGCAGCTGGAGCAGCAGGAAGCGGAACGGCTTGCGCTGCAAGCTCCGTAAAGCAGGCATCTGTTTGTTTAATTTGGTTTGCGACATGCTGTAATTGCTCCCAAATTTTCTCCAAGTGTTCTTGAACTCTTTCGGCAAACGGAACCGCTTCTGCCGCTGGGTCCATTTTGGAATGGCCGGGAACTACTGTTATGTGCAGACGCAGGTTGAGGAGCGGACCAACGTCTGACCGAACCCAGAACTAAATAACCAGAAAGCGGTTCCACAAATAAAACGATTTTATTTCCCCCTCTAGTGCAATAATTAGTGTACAACATAAATATTGGGTTTGTCTGGCGGAGTGAAGGACGGCGCACTCTCCAGCGCCCAAAAGGATCGAAGCCTCGGTGCTTCTGGACTCAGATTCACCGCCAAACACCCCCCAGGTGGACACGACAAACTGACTCTGTGAAGGATGGAAAAGGTGAGGGAAGTCAACAGAGCTACAGCAAATATCCCTCAGAGGCACACACTATCAGCAACACATTCAGGTCTGAATTTAAGCTTTATGTAACTGAGCAGCTTCTCACAACAGGTGGAGGATCATCAGTCCGTACGCCACGTCAGTGAGAAGCAAACTGCACAATTCTCATCAATGCAAATACACTGCATAACAAAATACCAAATTACTATTAAGGATCATTCAGACAATAATCACCTCTGATGTGTGCTGACAGCATGTGTCCCTCACCCGTCCTCCTTCACAGGCACGATGTGTCAAACCCTGGCGCGGTCCTCAGCATCTCACAAACGAACGTCACAAGGTCAAGTTCCCGGCAATTCTGCTTGAACCACTCATGGCTTAAATGCAGAACGCCATCTCATTATCTGCTTCAGCTGAAAGTCTTTAAGTTTACACGTGAGCATCCTCCACAGGTGCAGCTAATAATGCTGATGAGGGTGAAGGACTCTTCTGCCAGCACCTTCTCCACAGACAAAAACCAGTTTGCATACCACCTGGAGAGCAAAGAAAAGAAAACAACACAAAAACATCCAGCCAAACCCCCCAACACACAACATGCTGTGTGTTTTGAATAAACGTGTATGAAAAATTATTTTCCGCTTTACTTTTTCCTTTCATATTTCTGATTGTAAACCTTTTGTTATACTTTTAAAACAAAACTATAGCATATATATTCTGAAAGTACAGGTTGTCCTGAAAAAAGAGACATAAAACTTGATTGTGGGATGCAGGGAGAGCTGTTAACAGCAATAATAAAACATTTATGCCAGGCGATTGAACTGTCCAAAAAATGCTGTCGGACCCCAGAAGGTTAATTTAAAGCCTGATTTATGCAGCTGCTGCTCTGTAACTCCGTGTTATGCAATAACATGTGTGACAGTTTTAAAGTTCTCTGGATTATACTTTATTCTGGACTAATTTGACCCTCATACTCTTTCTTTCTACAATTATCACCTCCAAATCAAAGGTAAGCTGTACATTTTCCTCTTTTGTGACTTCATGCTGCAGCACGTGCGAAAGTTGCAAACTTTTCTGATTCATTTTTAATCAGCGTGTGCACTGGAAATACTATTATAATATGATGGCAGACGAAGGAGTCAAAGCAGACAAGTGTCAAATCACAGCCTTTTGCTGTGTCTGATTTAACAGGTGCATATGAGGCTGTGGGTCCGAGTCTGAGCACGGTGTGAAAAAACAGTCGGGCTCTTAATTACAGAAATGACTCCGGTCCCACTTCCCTCAAATCGGCGAGTGTCAGAGCGCTGAACTTTAATTTGTACCTCTATTACTTTGCACGTCCAGACTGCTCAGGGTTTTAATCAAATCAATTTTATTTATATAGCGTCAAATCACAACAAACAGTCGCCCCAAGGTGCTTTATACTGTAAGGCAAAAGCCATACAATAATTACAAAAAAAACCCAATGGTCAAAATGACCCCCTATGAGCAAGCACTTGGCGACAGTGGGAAGGAAAACTCCCTTTTAACAGGAAGAAACCTCCAGCAGAACCAGGCTCAGGGAGGGGCAGTCTTCTGCTGGGACTGGTTGGGGCTGAGGGGAGAGAATCAGGAAAAAGACATGCTGTGGAAGAGAGCAGAGATCAATCACCAATGATTTAAAAGCAGACTGGTGCATACAGAGCGAAAAGTGGTGAATAAAAAGAAACACTGGGTGCATCATGGGAAACCCACCAGCAGTCTAAGTCTATAGCAGCATAACTAAGGGATGGTTCAGGGTCACCTGATCCAACCCTACCTATAAGCTTTTTCAAAAAGGAAAGTTTTAAGCTTAATCTTAAAAGTAGAGAGGGTGTCTGTCTCCCTGATCCGAATTGGGAGCTGGTTCCACAGGAGAGGAGCATGAAAGCTGAAGGCTCTGCCTCCCATTCTACTCTTACAAACACTAGGAACTACAAGTAAGCCTGCAGTCTGAGAGCGAAGCGCTCTATTGAGGTGATATGGTACTATGAGGTCCCTAAGATAAGATGGGAGCTGATTATTCAAAACCTTATAAGAAAGAAGAGGAATTTTAAATTCTATTCTGGAATTAACAGGGAGCCAGTGAAGAGAAGTCAATATGGGTGAAATATGCTCTCTCCTTCTAGTCCCCGTCAGTACTCTAGCTGCAGCATTTTGAATTAACTGAAGGCTTTTCAGGGAACTTTTAGGACAACCTGATAATAATGAATTACAATAGTCCAGCCTAGAGGAAATAAATGCATTAATTAGCTTTTCAGCATCACTCTGAGACAAGACCTTTCTAATTTTAGAGATATTGCGCAAATGCAAAAAAGCAGTCCTACATATTTGCTTAATATGCACATTGAAGGACATATCCTGATCAAAAATGACTCTAAGATTTCTCACAGTATTACTGGAGGTCAGGGTAATGCCATCCAGAGTAAGGATCTGGTTAGACACCATGTTTCTAAGATTTGTGGGGCCAAGTACAATAACTTCAGTTTTATCTGAATTTAAAAGCAGGAAATTAGAGGTCATCCATGTCTTTATGTCTGAAAGACATTCCTGCAGTTTAACTAATTGGTGTGTGTCCTCTGGCTTCATGGATAGATAAAGCTGGGTATCATCTGCATAACAATGAAAATTTAAGCAATGCTTTCTAATAATACTGCCTAAGGGAAGCATGTATAAAGTGAATAAAATCGGAACTCCATAATTAACCTTAGTCCATGAAGAAGACTCCCCATTTACATGAACAAATTGTAATCTATTAGATAAATATGATTCAAACCATTGCAGCGCAGTGCCTTTAATACCTATGGCATGCTCTAATCTCTGTAATAAAATTTTATGGTCAACAGTATCAAAAGCAGCACTGAGGTCTAACAGAACAAGCAAAGAGATGAGTCCACTGTCTGAGGCCATAAGAAGATCATTTGTAACCTTCACTAATGCTGTTTCTGTACTATGATGAATTCTAAAACCTGACTGAAACTCTTCAAATAGACCATTCCTCTGCAGATGATCAGTTAGCTGTTTTACAACTACCCTTTCAAGAATTTTTGAGAGAAAAGGAAGGTTGGAGATTGGCCTATAATTAGCTAAGATAGCTGGGTCAAGTGATGGCTTTTTAAGTAATGGTTTAATTACTGCCACCTTAAAAGCCTGTGGTACATAGCCAACTAATAAAGATAGATTGATCATATTTAAGATCGAAGCATTAAATAATGGTAGGGCTTCCTTGAGCAGCCTGGCAGGAATGGGGTCTAATAGACATGTTGATGGTTTGGAGGAAGTGACTAATGAAAGTAACTCAGACAGAACAATTGGAGAGAAAGGGTCTAACCAAATACCAGCATTATTGAAAGCAGTCGAACATAAAGATATGTCTTTGGGATGGTTATGAATAATTTTTTCTCTAATAGTTAAAATTTTATTTGCAAAGAAAGTCATGAAGTCATTACTAGTTAAAGTTAAAGGAATACTCGGCTCAATAGAGCTCTGACTCTTTGCCAGCCTGGCTACAGTGCTGAAAAGAAACCTGGGGTTGTTCTTATTTTCTTTAATTAGTGATGAATAGTAAGATGTCCTGGCTTTACGAAGGGCTTTTTTATAGAGGAAATACATTTCGATAGGACAGGATATTTTATCCGATATGAGCGAAATGTATGTAACGGATTAGTTACAGTCAGGAGGCACCGAACATCTGAAATTTTTTTTCTGCCAAATGTATTTGATCTAATATCACAATGTAATTAGCGTGCACACTGTAAAAAAAAAAAAAACTATTAAAATATGATGGCAGACGAAGCAGTGAAAGCAGCAAAGTGTGGAATCACAGCCTTTTTGCTGTGTCTGATTTAACAACTGCATATCAGGCTGCAGGTCTGAGTCTGAGCCACGGTATGAAAAAAATAAACGGTCAGGCTTTTAATCATGGAAATTACTCCGGTCCCACATGCGAGGGGTTTAATGGAAATATATTGTTATCAGACGTTACATTTTATCTGATCTGAGTGAAAATCCGTTGTACAAAATCTGTTATATACGGCGTTTATTACATGGAAAACAACACAAAAACTTTGGAACTTTTTTGTCCGGTGACTGAGAATACAGTTTATACAATGACGGTTTAAGTGAGTTTTACTGTACATGGGACTGAACAATAAATTTATCTACCTGGTAAAGGTTTGACGATTAAGTCTCTTCCATCACACACGGCTGACTTTATTTAGCCAAATGTTTCTTCTGTTCAGATCTGAAGGGAATCTATACATCTTGAAGCCCTTGTTTGTGCCTCCAAATGCACAACAATCCGGAATTTTCAGCGAATAAATAAATAAAACAGCTGGATTTCCATGCAGACCGATTAACAGTGAATGTGAAAACAGTGAACATGTTTTGAGTCCAAGATGGCACCAGGAGTCACGTGACCAAATTTTTCGACTCGTCATGTCACCAGTCTCTCAATTAAGGTACACTAACTAAGTGTCCAACAATATTTTCACTTTATTTCCATCATCCAACTAGCATCTATCAAATGTCCAGCAGGTAGCAGCTGGGTAACTGGGAATTCATATAAGCAAAGCAAACATTTTTTAGATGGATCCCGATCGGTGCATCAAAGTGAACCAGTGTCCAATTGGTTCATCCTTATTTTATGCCCTTTTTAATTTGGTGACTTACAAGATGATAGCATTTGTTTTTGAGGGATTGGACTAATTGGTTCATTGGCTGCTTTGTGAGAGAAGTCTCAAAAACACATCGAGACTTGATTTCTTTATTAGTATTTTGGCAGAACGGAGCCCCAACCTGCACTTTAATGCACTCAGTGAGTGCCCTCTTGTTTATTAGACCAAAGTCGGGCACATGTGCACCAGCTTTTGCATTCATTGGTTTAAATATTTGCCTCAGTGACAAGCCTTTGGTGGCTGCAGAGCGCCTGAGGGACAACGAGGTGCGGGTGGTCTGTGAAGGAGGAGAAACTCATATTACCACAAGAAAGTTACCACAAGGCAGAAAACAATTTTTGAAGCCAATTGTGTCTTCAGGTTGTTGTGCATTTAGACCCAGGAAAGAACTTAGACACATTCAAATTTGATATGTTCTGAATAAAAAAGGATGTTTTTGTTCAATCTGAGTGAGGCTGTAGATATACAGATGCGGACGGAAAACAAATGTAGATGGAATTTGCAAATATTTTTTGTAAATTTAAAAGCAGAAAATGTGTTAATGTGCATCAGTGTGGAAAACGTTTGAGGCACATTTAATATACCTCTGAAGGGACCTGGCACCAAAGACATCCAGTCTTCATTTTAGGTTATTAGTTGTCATCCAAGATGTACAACCGTGCAGAAAGACAGGAAACACTCTGACCCAAAAGACTTGGACTTTCATTGTCTGTGCAGTGCATTGTTGCCACAGTTATTTTGAAAAAGTAATTCAATTACTGATTACGCCTTGAAAAAGTAACGTAGTTACTTATTACTCAATTTTTAAAAGTAACTAAGTTAGGGTCCAGTCCCACTGGCGTTTAGGAGGATTTGCGTATGGACTGCGCACAAAATTGGTTCATATTCGCTTAACATCCGCAATATGGGTGAAACATGCTTGTATGAGTCGGCCGTCATCCGCACACATCCACAATTATCCGCAGAGGCACGTTTTTCCGTTACCAGGATTTTTGAGCTGCACAAAATTTTGGCTGCGGATGACATCTGCCTTACATACTCAATACATACACAATACATACTCAATCTATGCGCTGTATATTCGCAGTCATCTGCTGATATCTGCAACTGACAGGGATTTGCGGCTTCGCAGCGGACTGTGACAGTGTGTAAAACGGATATTTTGTGTGTCCATCATGTCCACATCACGAACTAAAATAAGTTGTAGCAACTGCATACAGAGTGGCCACGATTAAAGCATTTTTATTACGTCTGTTTTGTATCTGATTTGTGGTGGATGCAAATCAGATGCGCTGTGTTCAGAGCTGGACGCCGTTCTTTGTTCTACCGGCTGCCACGCGCTCTGTGCTGGACGCTGCATATATAAAATAATTATTTTGTGGTGGATTAATCATTTTATTCTGCAAATTAGCTGTAGAAAACAGCTCTAATCACCTTCTGAATCACAGAGGAAGCTGCAGCTGGGCCGGCTAACAAGCTGCAGAAAGCATTTTGAGCCATCTAAAAAGGTAATTATTTGACCTGTTTACATTGTCAAGGCTTGATAAAACAGTTGCGTGTTTTTTCCTTCTTGTCTGCAGCTGTTACAGTATTTATTGCTATGTTTATAACAGATTTAACTTCTTGTTATAATCGTTCAGACGAGCTACACTCTGATGCAATCCGCTGTTGTCACCACTCGCCCTGTTCACTGCTTGTTTACTCCAATCAACTTGTCCAAGTCCAGCAAATGCTCCAGAGGCTGTATTGTTGGTGTGAATAGTGATTCCGATGGCCCTAGTGTGCTTCTTTTATGACCGCAATGTAGATGCTAGTGCATGTGCAACACGTGCACGATGCATTCATAATACACCCGTAATACTGCCGTGATAATCGCAATGCTTCGGATCAGTTTCCTCACTACATGCGTTATACAACCATGATTGTTCATCATATATTCGCTATATATTATTAATATATCCATAATTCATACTGGGACATTTGTCATTTTTGGCTATTTTTGTTGCAGACGACAACGAACGCCCGTACTTTGTATACTCAATTCATGCGCAATTAATCCTCTCCCCAGTGGGACCAGGCCCTTAAACTACGAGTTACTCTATTAGTTACTTTCAGCAGCTGCCAACAGCACCCCCCCCCACCCCACCCCAACTAATCATGAAAATGAATACCCGTTTTGTCAATACTCACTTTCTAGTCACTCTTTCTTGACTTCAATGAACATAAATACTTGTTTTATAATAAAAATAAAAAATAAATAAATAAAGACATCTTTCTTGACCTCATATTTAACTGCTGACAGCACTGTAACGGCAAACCTTACAATTTTTAACTGACATTGTTTACAAATGTAACTATTAAATTCTTTTTCACATTTTTCTAACATTTAAATTCTTTCTAAACATTTGTTGTTGAAATCATTATTATTATTGTTATTATTATTATTACTATTATAAGTAGTATTAGTAGTAGTAATAGTGTGAAAAAATGTTTTCAAATTGGACCTTTAATTTAGGGCTGTAGTGGGGAGTCCCCCTCCCCACCCCATAATCCCTTCCCACATGGATTCACCCATCTTGTTTGAGCAGGAAGAATGGAAAATATTTATTTATGCAGAAAACATGACTAGATTGACGGGTAAGAAAGCTTTAACAGTGTCATCCTCAGAAAGAGACTTTAGATGTATTTGGGTGGAAAAAAGCGTTAGTATTTGTGTGTGACAGATCAACTGTTTATAGCAAGAAGACGCACAGTGGCACAGAGTTTTAAAGAAAAAAGCGTAAAACTGTTCTTTGTAGCTCTGAGCATCACCGCGCTTTGAGAGACAACTGTTTTTCAACTCGGAGCTGCTGCACAGCAGACATGGACTCTGGGCTCACAACTTGCTGAAAGTGGGAGAAGTGGACAGTTCAGCCTCCCCCTGCTCACGGGCTGGTTTTAATGTTGCAATCGACATCCAACGCACATTGACTTGGAGAAGTAACTTTAATATGATTACTGATTTGGAAAGATTGATGCATTACTATGTAGCACGTTACCAGCATCACTGGTGCAGTGACTTCATGACTCCAAAAACTCTTCTCAGGCATCCTTCGATCTTAAAGGCAGAGGACCCAGAGACGTAAATGTCACAGCCAAGATCAGTGAATGTGTCTCTTCAAGTTCAACACATTCACCACATACAGATCCATAGCCAATGGCCGAGTCCAGGAAGTTATTAAAAGCCCAGATATTAGTCTTGATCCAAAACAAATGCAGATAGTTTTTTAAGCGCTGCAATCAGAAGATCCATTGATTTTTTTTTTCCCCCAAAGATTACAGCAACATCCATAAAGTCACGATCAGTAAACCTTTGGAAACTCGGATGAGGAGTATCACGTTCATGTTTCTCTGCATGATCCAGCATGCCTGTGTGTTGATGACCCCAGTGACTGGAGAAGACACATGGGACAACCACTTATCGGCTGGCTGAGGGAGATAGATGGCTACTTTTGAGATATGGGGATGGACCAGTTGTTTGACTGGATGGTTGCCATCCAAGACCTAAAGTGGTTCCTTGCTGTTGTGGATGTGGTGAAGCACACCACCAGCACATGCCCCCACATTTGACTTGGCTTGACATTTAATAGGCAGAAGATGTATTAATCATGACAGAATCTGACACAAAAAAAAACAACGTAAGACAAACATTTGACATCAGAAACAAAAAGCGAAGCAGGCAGTGAAATAAGGAGCTGGCAAATCAGAGGTGTTTCCGCTGAGATGTCAAATGAAGCAGCAAAGGTAGGCGTGCATAGGTGACGTGCACGCCAACGACAAAATATCCACCTGTCAACAGCAAATTGCCAGGGCAACACACACACACAGTGCTGCTGCAACGAGGACGTTCACAGAATCAAGCAGACGCTGCAATTAGAAAATCACAAATCGCTGCAAGTGTAGATTTTGTTGTTGTTAGTGTGTGTGGGTGTGTGGATGTGTGTTTGTGTGTGTGCAAGGACGCGCGCACTGGAACTCCATTACTTGCTGAACCACTTAAGAGGACATCATCTTACACAAAAACACGTCTTTGGTGATTCGAACACACTAAACAGCTTTTTGTTTGTTTGTTTGTTTATTTGTTTTTTAATATTGATATGAAATGAAAGGAAGTGAAAACACAAATATTAAATCCCCACACACACAGAGTGGTTTATAAAGTGTTAAGGCAGACTATAGGCGGCTGTAGCTTAAAGCTTGAAGGGGCAGGACCCCCCCACCCCGACCCACCCACCAAAAACTTTGAGTAGCCACCAGAAAATTGTTCAGTTTAACCACTGGACAATTGTTGCTGAGCATGATCGAGTTTAAAAAAGACTCTCTTTGGACTGCCGTCTTTATAGAACATAGTATGGGGTTATTGGAATTTATTATTTCCAGGCAGCTGCAGCTTTTATTTAGTTATTGTCGGTATCAGCAGGGTCTGTTTATATCCCTGTCATAACCACAAAACACATTATTTAGTAGGGAAAGTAATAAAGAACTAGTTCCAAATTTTCCAATCTGCCAGAATTTTACGCTTCAAACATTATCAGTTCTTCTTATCAACAGCAGCATTGTGTTCTGACATTTGCACATAGCAAAAATGTACGTGTCATGATGTCACGTCTGGCATAATGACATCAAAATCTGAATTTAGCAACAAAGATGTACTGATATTTATAATCTGTGTACATGTAAATTTTTAGACACGAAATTGATAAGGGATTGATTAAAGAATTAGATCAATAAGCACAATTGATAATGCCATTGATAATGAAGCTATAGAGCCTTTCAAATTTAACAAAACTGAGAAAATTGAGTTTATACCAAAATCCAAGCGTTATAATGTAGGTTTATTTTTGTAACATGTTGCAAAATTACAGCTCATTTTAAGGAAGAGGATATTTATTTATGTATTTATATATTTATGTATTTTATCTGGGGAAAATACCATAATGAATATTGCCTTTTCTTTCATCACCCTCATGTAGACTAACTACAGGATCAGCGCGTGTTCACATGTGTGAGGTTTTGAGATTACCTGTGACCCATTTTAAGATTTCTTGTAATCAGTTCCAAATCTACCAAATGTTGGTCATAACATCTGATCCCTTGAATTTCTCCCCTCAGGGGTTGAAATCCTAAATTGTTTCCCGACAGCAGTAATTTTTATCATATTGGTTTTATCATATTATGAATCCCTTATCTAAATGTTAAGGAATAAAATTATAGTTGTGCCAAAGAAAATTCTTTTTTCATGACTTAAATCTTAAAAAAAACAAAAAAACAGTGGCACTATGGCTTTAATGAAAACTTGCCACTTTACATCCCTAATATTTCGTGTACATAAAGTATAATCCACCTTAAAATGATTAATATTCAATTTACGCAAATCCTACTGTGGTAACATGGTTAGGTTGGCAAAACAGCCTCCCCACCACCACCACCAGCAAAAAAAACAATACCAGAACAACAAAAAAAAAAAAAGATATGCTTCAGTGATCATTTCCCAATTTTTCTACCAAAATGATCAAGCTAACACTTGGCCAGTTGAATGCCATTTTACAAAATACTAGTGAACCCTCTTGTTCAGTAAAGTACAAAGAAAAGCACTGAAATTATGAAAATTGAGTGTTAATTCTGCTGTCAAAAAGTGACGCCATGCAGACAGGATGCAAAATGAAACAGCAGCAGCTTCTGTGGAAAATGCTCTATTGTGCAAGAAAAATAAATACAATTCTGAAAACAAGATTGGCACCACTTGAAGCCAGCATGGACAAATTTGAAATATGTTTAGTTTGACAGCGTGATCAGCTCTTATTTTGGCCTTGCTAAAATCATGTGCTGCCTTTTTTTTATTATTATTGCTGGAAAAGAGAAGTGGCATCAGGTGGACGGTGTATGAGCACACCTGAAAGGGACAGTTGTCACCAAAATAGTGATAAAACCAGAAAGCATGTGACAGCTGAGCAGCAGAGAGGCTGTAGTGGCTCTTGAGCTGGATACCAAAAAGCCTCTGGGGATTCTGTAGCATGATGATGATGGACTTATGGTAGCAGCCGAGCTAGTGGCCAACCAGTCAAGCAGAGGGTGAACAGCTGCTGAAATATAGACGTGTTTGTCATCAGACTGCCGCCGTGTCAGAGGTGAGACACTGACAGCAGAAGAGCCACAGCTCTTTCTGTGTGCACAAAAAAGTGGTGGCCAGAAGGCTTTAAAGAAAAAATACACGCTCATCCAAACAGACATCTTCACGCTGAAACCAGGGAAAGGGTACAAGAGTGTCATGGATCAGAAAGTCAGATTTTAAAACTTTTGAGAAAATACAACCATGCATGCAGGTCATTAATCACGGAGGCTGGCCAGAAGTGTAATATATTATGGGAAATGTTCTGCATAGACTGATGATTGCTGAACACTGCTGCATGCAGAATTACTAACTGCAGCACACAGCTCATCTCAGAAGATTACCAGTGTTTGAAATAAAAAAATAAAAAAATGTGTTAACACTCTGCGGTCCAGAGACTCACCAGTGCATCCAGGTCATTTTACCAAGCCTTCAGTAATTCCCCATTTAAAGGTACTTACATATAGTATAATGTCCATGTGTTACATATCAAAATGTTCAGAACAATCTGTTTTCTGAATGTGATACATACTATATATATATATATATATATATATATATATATATATATATATATATATATATATATATATATATATATATATATATATATACTGTATATATATATGTTAAGAACATTGTGTACAAGATATAATTTGGCTTTAAAGCTGAAAATATGAAATGTGTTTTTAGAAATTCTTCAAATATTTGTTGAAAATGTACATTTATTTGTGTGGACAAACTGTTCTGGTGTTTAGAAATGGGTTTGCCAATGTCTTTGGGTCACAAAAACATTTTTTCCTGAGCTGAACTCAAAGATCTAAAACATTTTCTATATACACAAAAGACCCATTTCTCTCAAATATTGTTCACAAATCTGTCTAAATCTGTGTTAAGCTGCATTTACACGTAATGATGGCAAGTCATGAATGCCATGAAGTATACATTCTTGGCCGCTGATCACGAATGTGATGATTTGAGGCAGAGGCGTCAAGTGTCCTCAGGAACTGCTGCAACCTGTTACCATGCATTACGATTAATGGCACGTGTTGCTTGAGAATTATCAGGAACCATTACGCACGGTCAAGAATAATGTTCCGTGTTGTTGCACACTGTTGTGCGCTAATCCAATGAAAGACTCATTAGCAGACTTTTAATGAGCCTTTCATTAGATTCAGGTGTGTTGGAGCAGGGAGACAACTAACAGTGTCAGAAAGGTGGCTCTGGAGGACCGAACTTGGCCACCCCTGATCTACAGTCCATAATATAATCAGAAGATTCAGAGAATCTGGAGAACTTTCTACAAGTAAGCAGCAAGGCTGAAAACCAACACTGAATGCCAGTGACCTTTGATCCCTCAGGCGGCACTGCATTAAAAATCAACATCATTGTGTAAAGGATCTTACCACATGGGCTCAGGAACACTTCAGGAAACCATTGTCAGTTAACACAGTTGATCGCTACATCTACAAGTGCAAGTTAAAACTCCATGAAAAGCGAAAGCCATACATCAACAACATCCAGAAACGCTGCAGAAATCCTTCTCTGGGCCCGAGCTCATTTGAAATGGACAGACGCAAAGTGGAAAAGTGTGCTGTGGTCTGATGAGTCCACATTTCAAATTGTTTTTGGAAATCATGGACGTCGTGTCCTCCGGCCAAAAGAGGAAAAGACCATCCAGATTGTTACCAGCGCAAAGTTCAAACACCAGCATCTGTGATGGTATGGGGGTGTGTTAGTGCCCATGGCATGGGCAACTTACACATCACATCTATGATGGCACCATCAATGCTGAAAGGTGCATCCAGGTTTTGGAGCAACACATGCTGCCAACCTAGCAACATCTTTTTCAGGGACGTCCCTGCTTATTTCATCAAGACAATGTCAAGCCACATCCTGCATGCGTTACAACAGTGTGGCTTCGTAGTAAAAGAGTGCGGATACTAGACTGGCCTGGCTGCAGTCCAGACCTGTCACCCATTGAAAATGTGTGGCACATTATGAAGCGCAAAATATGGCAACGGAGACCCCGGACTGTTGAACAACTGAAGTCATACATCAAGCAAGAATGGGAAATAATTCCACCTACAAAGCTTCAACAATTATTGTCCTCAGTTCCCAAAAGCTTATTGAGTGTTGTTAGAAGGAAAGGTGATGTAACACAGTGGTAAACATACCACTGTCCCAGCTTTTGTGAAACGTGTTGCAGGCATCCATTTCAAAATGAGCAAATATTGGCACGAAAGCAACAAAGTTTATCAGTTTGAACATTAAATATCTTGTCTTTGTGGTGTATTCAATAGAATATAGGTTGAAGAGGATTTGCAAATCATTGTATTCTGTTTTTATTTACATTTTACACAACGTCCCAACTTCATTGGAATTGGGGTTGTATTTCACTTCTCGGATTGCCTGAGAATATGTCATTTTCTGACCATATTTCATGCTGCAGCTTTAATTGCCATGGAAACTTTGCCAACGTTGCTTTCATCATGTTAAAGACACACCTGCAGATAAAATGTTTGAAGATCAAATGTCAAATTTTAGTTTTAAATTTTTGGTTGGTACAGAAGAATGATGTGCGGTACTTTGTATGTATTTATGCAAAGTGCCACTGAACTCTTGATGCCCTCACAGAGAAGTGAGAGCCAATCTGACAGCAGCATTTTCACAACAAACTGCTGCATCAAAGGGACTCGAGACGAGGAGTTGGTTTTTCCCCCCAATTCTTAATTCAGTGGAAGTTGTCAATGCTGATAAAATGTTTAAATGTCTGAGGAAACAAATGATTTTCTACATTAAATGACGTGGTTATCCTGTAATCAGAGCAATTTTGATACATTTGTCAAAGCTGTATCTCCTCCACTTTGTGCATGCTTTCACTTTTTGGTGTGAGATCTCATGTCCATCAATAATATGTTCCACATTCCTGCTGGAACACATTCGGTAGATGAATGAGCTCCTCAGAAAAGCGACACCAATGCATCGCATTACGGTGTACAAGACACAGCGTTTGTGTGAGAACCTTGAGTCACTTCTGTGTGGAGCTTCATCTGAGTGCTGTGATCATAGGGGTTGGTTCACTTACAGTAAGAGACACCGTAAAACATCTGATTCTTCCTCTGAGCACTATTTTGTGTGTTCATTACCTTCACTGAGATGGTTCTGTTGTCACTGCTGTTTTATTTCTGCAGAATTTCCCAAAACATTCACAATTTCCATAAGCTGGTGGAGTAATCGATGTTACAGTGCAGTGGAACCCTTTAAAATATGAGTTTGTCAGAATTCTGATGCGATGTCTGGTTCATTTCTCTGTGTTCCTCATGAAACCTTTCATATATACGTACATACATTTGGAGTAGAGCCACACCAATATAGATTTTGGGGGGGGGAACAATACAGTACAGTACCAATAATAGAGATACCAATATATCGGCCAATCATAAAATACCTGTCCATTGTGCCAATGGATGGTAGTCACATGAAGTTTGCCTTAATATTGAGAGTGGTTTGGGAACAGTTGTTAGACACGGAAAGGATGTGAATTTCGGGACACATCATCAGTAGTGTACCTTTGAAGCACAGGGTGTTTTGGCCTTTCAACACTACACGCCCTCATCAAAGGTGGCCAGCTACAGGGTGATCAAGCCTGAGCTTGTGTCCCATGCCCAATCATGAAACTGTGCGGTTGTTTAAATGGTGTAGCCCATGGGACCATGCAGGGGAGGGGTGTCCTCTTCCTTGAATCAGTCCTAGAGCTGACTGTATACCTTGTTTTGACCTACGGTGTGGAGGGTAGGGTTAGTGTGCAGGTTATGCTGCTGTTCTCTGAGCCCAGCAAAGGTCCTTCTGCTTGAACCATATCCACTGGCTGCTTCTTTTGGCTGCTTTAGAGACTGATCTGATTGTCTGTCGCAAAGCCTGTCCAAGTATACCAAGGTGATCAGCAGCCTGATGGTGGAAGAAGCCACAAAGCCTCTGCATCCCACTTCAACCGCATAGACTTTTGCATTCCATCCTATAGTTATGAAGCGTCTGCTGCCAGTTCTGTGTAGCGCACTTTCTTGTGCTCGTAGGCCTCTTCGGTTGATCTCTCCCATGGAACTGTAAGCTCTATGATGTAAGGAGACTTCAGTGAGGGGGACCAAAGCTCCAAGTCTGGCCCAAGAGTGGTGGTTGCAATCTCAGGTGGAAAGATTAGTTGCTGGCTGATATCAAGTACCATCTTCCAATCCTGGGCCATGGCTAGCTGTCCGGTTTGGTCTGGGGGATGGTTGGATTTTTATGTCCTTCTCGGATGAATGATGGTGCCATGATGGATTTGGTTGGTGTCATTGGCAAGGCGTTGATCCTATTCTTCTTGTTCTCAAGAGCTGCTGGTCTTACAACCGGTCAGTCGCTGGAGTGAGGCAGAGAGCACAGATTGGGTTCTCTCCATACTACTGGTGGAGGTTTGTTGGATCATGATGTTGCTTGCCTCCATTTCCCAGAGCTCCCTCCAGCTGAGCTTTCTACTCCAGGCCTTCCCACCTCATCCATTGTCCCTGCTTGGCAAGAGAAACCACCTTTGTGCTTCTTTCAGCCTCCTCCTGATGGCACACCTCCTCCACCACCATTTTCCTCCTCTCTGATATGGAGACTTTGTGCCAAGGCTTTGGTCTTGTTGAAATACCAAGGCATAGTTTTTATGTCAAAGTCATTGTCTGTTATTCTAACAGTATTTTTATGGCTTTTTGTTTTGTGTGTGTGTGAGAATGTGTGTGTGAGTGCGAGAGAAAGAGAGAGGGGGGGATGTTCAGACATATAAAATTTGTTGAACCTGCTGATTAAAAAAAAAACTATTTTAAAGCCATTCTACAGTATTTGATCAAATTCAGTGGTGCCTATAACATTTCCACAAAAGACAGAATGAATTACACTTCCAGACAAAAGTTGCTGCCTTTTATAATACGTATGTTACGTCTCAGTGTTATGTTGCGTCCCCAGGTCAGTGGTGGGCAGTGGTGGGCACAGATAACCAAAAAATTAACTTTGATAACAGATAATAAGATAACTGAAAAGTTATCTTTGATAAAGATAAACCGATAAACCACCCAAAAATGTATCAGAAGTTACAGATAACCGATAAATTGTGGTGTTGTCTATGGGACATTTGCAGTTACTAAAGAGCTGAAATTGATTTTTAACACGATCGCTTTTGAAAGCATCAAAAAGCGATAAAAGACCTAAAGAATAAGGAAGAATGTTTGACCATGCTGCTCCCTGCAGGAAGCAGCACAGACAAATCCTGAGAGCACACACGAAACCAACTATTTACTAATCATAATCATTTTTCTTCCAACATTCTGCTCCTGCTGGAAGCTCTTGTTTACAACAGCACTCGCACAACAGAGACACACTGAGAGCAGTCATAAAGCCAGTATGACCTTATTTTTCAAGACCTAGGGAGCTAACTTATGGTTTTTTGAAAATAATGATAGAATAACTCCATTAATGTCAATTCTGTCATTTGTACAAAGTTAAAATATAACATATATCTTTTAATGTGGAATAAGGCACTAATTCTGAGGTTTTGTAACAAACACAGACCGCAAAGCATTCTGGGTAAAAGTGCTAAACAGTGATTGGTTCAGTAATCCATTATGTAAACCAACACGTTAATGTGATGTGATGTGTGCTTTTGTAAAATATTCCATTTTTATTTGTAAAAACAGGCATTTTTACGGAGCCCTGGAAGTGTCATCGCAATTGCATGTTTTAAAACTTTTATGATGTTGTAAAACGTGCACTCAATATTAGTAAGTAAGTAAGTAAATTTATTTATATAGTGCCTTTCACAGACATAAGGCCATGTACACACATTGTCGGGTATTTGTAAAACCGAATATCTTACCCTTTCAGTTTGGGGAAAAAACTTCATCCACACTATGTCATTTAAAAAAAAAAATCCATCCACATTGAACTGTATAAATGTGTTGTAATTAGTCTGCCAAACCTTTGGGTGGTGGTACTGATTAAAATTCTATCCAATCAGGAGCCTTATTCTCTTGTCGTCACTTCCACAAAAACTAAAAACATGGCGCCAACCTCGTTCGTGTGGACCGATAAGGAGTCAGAATTACTTCTAACCGTAGTTTTAGAATACAAAGTTAACAAATATATGCACACAAAAAGTGCCTGGACAATGGACAATACCAACACTTTGAGAGCAGCCATGTACCCAGACGTTTAATACTGCCATGAACACTCCTGGCCAGTAGATGGCAGTAGCGGCCTTGAAAAAATGTCAAACAAAATTCCAGATAATCCATGTCTGCTACATTTAAGATGCGTGGAATTTAACAAATGCAAATACACTAACGTCTATAAACCCAGCAAATATATTCACGAGCGTTTTAGGCACTAGAGGTTAATGCTGTTATCTGTGGACCCTGAACAGAGTGTCTGAAATGCATTTGTCCTGTCGTGAACGTCTGAGATTACCTTATGCTACCCATAATGCATTGCTGCCTGGCACAGCATGTGCTCACAAAACCTTAAAAATTAGCACATTACTTTAAAACGAAAACATATATCTGATATTTTCACTTTATAAACTTCAGACATGACAAAAATTTTAAATAACTTGTCTAAAATGAGTGCTTAAAATTTGAACCATAAGTTAAATGTATGCCTCTGGATGACTTGGTGACATTGCGATTATATTAGTGTGGTGTTAAAGGAAATTACTGTTTTTTTTGGTCACCAGTTCTCCTTTGCTTACAGAGGCTGGAGCAACATGTCTATTAAGAAACTTTTAACAGGTAGGTTTCAACAGCTTTAACAGTTTTAAAAATGTTTTTCACTGTAATTCATCGGAAGATAATTACTCCGATGATGGTTTTTAAATTTATCTAAAAAGATAATGAAATGAAAATGAAAACATTATCTTCGATAATTATCTGTTATCGGATTATCGGAAGTGTGCCCACCACTGGTGGTGGGTACTGTTCAGCTAGTCCAATAACCTATAATTCTCAAAGCTAATGTTTTTGTTAGCAGATTAGCTTTTCAGGTAAGTTTTTAAACCATCATTGGACCAATTATCTTCACATAAATTTAGTTCCGATAACTTTTAGTCCGCTGACATTTTTTTGCTGGTGAAGTTAGCAAAGTTTAACAGTCAAAAATATTTGTAAACCCTAAAAATCAAACATTTTAATCCCTTTCAGGTGTAGATCAATGGTTTTCGGCAGACTGGCCGTCGCTTGCTGATGATGTCATCATTAAGCGCAAGACGTGATTGGCCGGTCAATTCAGGGAACATTGTGGGTAGTGTAGTTCAGGCTCACTTTGGACGTTACACTGTTACCGTCCGCTCGACACAACGCAGCTGTGAGGGACTTTTTTCACCATTTCCACACCGATTTGGATACTCAGGATGCTTTATGTGGAATTTTTTTTTTCAGAATTTAATTAATCCCACTGAAACTAACAGGTAAGAATTGATATTTACATGTCTTTTACTCTACCAATCAATGCATTAATGGACGTATTTCGGTTGTTTAAGCCACAGGGTTTAAAGTGTGTGAAAAAAAAGGCAAAGGCTATTCGCCCAACCCTTGAGCAGATTAATATAATGTCTTACCTTATTCACCCAACCGTTGGGCAGATAAGTCATACATTGAATATTACACGCACAACCGTTGGGCAAATAAATATGATGTCTTATCTTAATACCGTGATTGTGTATTTGACACGTTTTGTGCATCAAAACTACGTTTTTTACACTACTTTTTAAGGCTCTATTGCAGCGTATGTTTGACACATTTAACGGCGCCGTCTTTAATTACTGCGAAAACACCACAATGGATGAAAACAGACAAACTTCATAAGTATTTTGAACAGAAACCTGTTAACGACGATGAAACAGTTTTTGAACAAAATGCTGCTTGTTGCCTGTCAGATGGTGTTAGTTTGATACAGTTCCCTGGGTGTCATGAGCCAAAGAGAACTGCTTTAGAGCACAGCCCCTCTGCGGGCTGCAAACCCTCCCGCAGCTGACAAGAAAATATCCGCCTTTTTTCCCCTCCCGCGTTGAAACTGGAAGTGCTTGGGCCATGCTACAAACATAAATTACAGAAATAATTCACAGAACAATTCACGGACGAATATACAAGAATTGCTGTTGGTGCACAGGACAGGAGGGTCGCCAACACAAACACAACTCCCATCTCTGGATGGAGCCGCACTTTAAACAGAGAAAAAACAGAATCAGGCATCAGAAAGACAAAAAATACTGTATAATTTGCCAGCATTAATCAACAAGAAAAACAGAAGAAATACTAAGAAATACTAAGAAGAAATACTAAGGTGATCGCTGGCCACCCGGAATTTAGGTGAAGTTGAGGCTGCGGCCCACTTCAATTACTAATAACATGAATTAAAAGAGTAAAAAGCATAAAACAAAACTGTACCAGTATGCTAGCCATATGAAAGGGAAAATAAGTGCGTCTTAAGTCTGGACTTGAACGTCTCCACAGAATCTGATTGTTTTATTGACGCAGGGAGACCATTCTACAGAACAGGGGCACATTAAGAGAAAGCTCTGTGACCCACAGACTTCTTATTCACCCTAGGGACACAAAGTAGTCCTGCACCCTGAGAATGTAAAGCTCGGGCCGGTACGTAAGGTTTAATTAGGTCAGCAAGGTAGGAGGGTGCCAGTCCATGAATTATTTTATAGGTTAGTAGCAGAACCTTAAAATCTGATCTCACTGGGACAGGAAGCCAGTGAAGGGATGCCAAAATGGGTGTAATGTGGTCGAACTTTTTGCTTCATGTCAAAAGTCTGGCTGCAGCATTTTGAACCAATTGGAGAGTCCTAATGCTAGACTGCGGTAAACCAGAAAATAGAACATTGCAGTAGTCCAATCTAGAAGAGAAGAATGCATGGATCAGGGTCTCAGCATCAGCCATAGACAGGATGGGACGAATCTTCGCTATATTTCGCAGGTGGAGGAAAGCAGTCCTAGTAATATTTCTAATATGGAGGCCAAAGGACAACAAAGGCTCAAAAATTACCCCAGGGTTCCTCACTTTGTCAGTGTGATGTATGACACACGAGCCCAGGCTGAGTGTTAACTGGTCAAATTGATGCAGATGTCTCACTGGACCAAGAACCATCATTTCAGTCTTATCAGAGTTTAAAAGTAGGAAGTTTCTAGACATCCAACTTCTCACTGCTGCAAGGCAATCTTCTAAGGATTTTATGTGAACGAGATTACCAGCAGTTATTGGCATATATAACTGAGTATCATCTGCATAGCAGTGAAAGGTAATCCCAAAACACCGCAATATGTGCCCAAGGTGTGCAATATAAAGGGAGAAAAGCAGGGGGCCTAAGACAGACCCATGAGGAACCCCAAATTTCATGTCACTAAGGTTAGAGGTAGTGTTACTGTACAAAACACAGTGAGAACGACTGGTCAAGTATGACGTCAGCCATGCAAGGGCACTCCCAGTAATCCCAAAATGAATCTCCAGCCTATCAAGTAAAATATGATGATCCACTGTATCAAATGCAGCACTGAGATCTAACAGCAGCAGAACCGTAGTGGTGTCCGAGTCCATTGTAAGCAGAAGATCATTCACCACTTTAGTGAGAGCCGTCTCTGTGGAATGATATTTTCTAAAAGCAGACTGCAGTGGCTCAAAGAGATTATTCTCAGTAAGATAGTCTACGAGCTGCCGTGACACCACTTTTTCCAGACGTTTAGAGTAAAATGATAGATTTGATATCGGCCAATAGTTTTTCAATACATTAGGGTCAAGATCAGGTTTCTTAAGTAATGGTTTAATCACTGCAGATTTGAAATGTTTAGGAACAGATCCACAAGTTAAAGAAAGATTAATAATTTCCAGCACAATCGGCCCAAGAGTGGGCCACAGGTCCTTAAACAGTTTTGTTGGTATAGGATCAAATAAACAGGTTGTGCTTTTTGTTGATGTTACGAGTTTCGTCAGTATGTCTAGAGAGATACTATCAAATTCTGTAAATCTAGGTAATACCTCAGTAGTGGCGCCCACCTCAATAGCAGGATGTAGTGGCTGGGTTAAGGCATGCTGGGATATGTTCAACCTAATGTCATCTATTTTCTTCTCAAAGTAATCTAGGAAATCTTGTGCTGTAAAAGGAGAGTGAGCTACAGGTGGTTGTCCAAGAATAAGTGTTGCCACCATGTCGACAAGAACTTTGAGTTATGCTTGTTTTTGTTGATCAAATCAGAGTAATAGGTCCGCTTTGTAGCCAATAATGCATGCTTATAGTCTAAGATAGCATCACGCCACACAAGGTGGAATACTTCTAATTTGAACGATGCCATTTCCATTCTAGACCTCTTGCTTTATGCTTGAGGTCACGCAGGTAATCATTGAACCAAGGTGACTGCAATTCGGGGGAGCGCGGTTTCAACACAGGTGGTGCAATCATGTTGAGTGTCGTTTTGAGCACTGAGTTTAAACTATCCAGAAGTCTGTCTACTGACTGGGTATTTGTCAAAAGTGAGGCTAAGACATCAGGCAGTCTAGCTTCTAGTTCAGTCTTAGTTGAGGAGTTGATGCATTGCTGCAGTGATAAATAAGGTTGTTGTTCCACTAAACACAGCAGTGAAAGTGCAATCTTAATAAGTGAGTGATCAGACACCACTGAAGTAAGAGGCATGATGTCAATATTCGTGACAGCAATACCACGTGCGAGAACCAGATCCAGGGTATTTCCACTAATGTGCATTGAGTCCCGAATGCATTGCCGAAATCCTAATGCTTCCACAATTTCCATAAATGATTTGCAGAGGGGATCAGAAGGCTTATTTATATGAAAGTTAAAGTCAGCAATGATCAGAATGTTATCTGCACTAGTTGACAAGTTAGACATGAACGCACCAAATTCATCTAAGAATTCAGAATATGGGCCAGGAGGCCTATATACAGTGACAAAGTAATATGGCTGATTTTTATTCTTCTGACCTTGGCAATGCGTAACATCCTGAGCGGAGTGGAGAATCTGATGCTCAAACGAGTTATATTTGTGACCCCCAACAGCTAATAAGCTAAACCTAGATTTATAAATAAGAGCAACACCCCCGCCTTGCTTCGCATCACGAGGGCCATGACTAAATGTATATGCTGGTGGGCAGGCTTCATTTAAGGGGAGGACAGCTGTAGGTTTAAGCCAGGTTTCACATAACCCAATCATATCTAAGTGATGATCAATAATTAAATCATTAATCAACAATGATTTTGAGGACAAAGATCTTATGTTAATGAGACCCAGTCTAAGGACCTCAGTGGGGTTGACAGTTGAACTGTTTGGGTTTAGGGGTGGTTCCAGAGTAGCATATATAAGATGCCTAGAAGTGGGTTTAGGTTTGAGACATTCCACGTGTGTTGTAGGTAGCAGACACGAAATCTTTGCTATTACTGGAACCACTGGGCCATCCTCAATTTCAACATGATCCAATATAGTAATGGGTATTAAGTTTGCAAATCATATCCCTCTATGATTTTTATGGACACGTCTACGGGAGCAGGCCACAGTCTCAACTTGTTGAATTTCCCTCCCTGGCAGATAAACTGCACTATCACCATAGTGGATTTTCTGCACTAATTTCCCCGCTAAGCTAATGGATTCCACACCCACATTTGTCATAAGCCTAGCAGGGTCTCTAATCACCTGCTCCGTGGCCTAATGTTGCCTAATGTTGCCTAATGTCACTGTGTTATGTTGTGTCCCATTGTTATATTATGTTATATCCCAGTGATTTGTAATGTCCCAGTGTTACATTATGTCCCAGTGTTAGGTTATGTCACTGTGTTATGTTGTGTCCCATTGTTATGTTATGTTATATCCCAGTTATTTGTTATGTCCCAATGTTGTATTATGTCCCAGTGTTTTGTTGTGTCCGAGTGTTGTGTTATGTCCCAGTGTTTTGTTGTGTCCCAATGTTAACGTCCAGCGTTGTTTTGGCAGAGCATCAGCTCCGAGTGCCCCTCTAGTTATTTGTCACTCTCACTTCACTGAGCTTCCTGAGGACGAGGAGGCTGCAGGACGGATGGATTCTTCAGCAGTCATCTTTTCTTTCTATTCATCCCTAATGTCGATTGTCGAGTTGTTGCTTTTTTCCACCACGTGGTGACCAAGTGGTTAATGCGCTTGGTTTCAGTTCGGAAGGTTCTGGGTTCAAATCCCACCCCTGCCACATTTCTCCATGTAATGTGGAGTTGCGTCAGGAAGGGCATCCGGCGTAAAACCTGTGCCAAATCAACATGCAGCTCCACCTTGGATTTGCTGTGGCGACCCCGAGTGCAAACAAGGGAGCAGCCGAAGGGACTTACTATATTCACTCCTGTGGGATTTTTCTTTTTTTTTCTTTTTCTTTTAAAGTGAATCCTCACTGTAGCTGAGGACGAGTCCCACAGGGACACTGGGACGTGTTGTCGTTATCAGCAAAATGTGCAAGTGTGTGTTTAATAACTTGATGGCCTTTATTGTGTGAGGCCAAAAAAGACTGCAAAAATGTCCAATATTTCCTGAGGAATGCTGCAACCTGGAAAATCAGACTTGAACAGGGATCTTATGTGGTTATTAAGGGACCTGTTAATTAAAATTATGGTGCGGCCTTTCCGCCTTCTTCCACTTCCATGCCGTATATTTGTTATGTAACCGGCTGGCAGCCAAGACCTTAAAGCACTGGACGCACTTTGAGGAAGAGAGAGAAAGAATGAAATGGAGCAGAAAAGATATTCAAAAGAAAGGTCTGAATACTGTGAAGCCTCTGGAGATGTGGAAAAGCTCTGCATTAACACAGATTGATCATCTTAAAAATGATGCATTACCGCTAAAGCCAAGAATATGGCAGGCAGCTGACTTATGAAGACACAATAAATGTCTCTTCTGAGGGTTTTTTTTCCCGATATGCCGGAAGAAAAACACTTTCTGTCAGGAAACCGACGTTTTCAAAGCTGCTCCTTAATATTTTTGGAAGAAACATGAGATACAAATCAATCGTGTTCCGTTTACGTTTTTGGGTAATATTGACATAACATACCTCACACGAGTTGGCTAACGATAGCTAACTAATGTTAGGTAAGGCACACATTAGCTTTAGTGAGCTAACATTAGTTTAATTGTAACTTCAAACAAAACTTAGAAACAAGCTAACATTAGCACTCATTAGTATTCACTTGACACATGTCATAGTGGCAGTCATTCATGATTAATGAACGTGACACACAATCTAAGTGTGTTAAACCAGCCACAAAGCTAGATACTGTATTTTTTCCCGAAATATGTCACAACAGATTACTGGTCGCGTCTGTCCAAAAACGTGTCATGAACTGGAAAACAAACATAAGTGGCATTGGTTGATAAGTAAGTCGCTTTTATTTTTGAAACATGATACTACTACTTCATGCAACAAGAAGCAAAATGAATTTAACTGGTGTATCATTTACAATATTTATAACACACATTCCAAATTAGCAAGCAGAAGCTAATGGGCTATTCTATGAGTCAAAGAACTCAAGAGTAAACTGCGTCTTGTCACACGTGAACAGATGAAACTGTCAAGAATGAACAAAATGTGTTTTTATTTACCTCAGTGAAAATTGTGTATTTAACTGATTATACATTTTTCAAATATTATACTTGCAGTTAGCTGCACTATAGCCTTGTTGCAGTTCTGGCTGTCCCACCAAGTGCATCAAAGTGGAGTGTTGAGTGGTATGAAGGTTATTCTTTATTCAACAGCATATGAAGACTTTTCTTTCTGTTCAATCAAAAATGTGGTCTTTCTGTTTGAGACCATGATTTATTAATATCACCCATTGTCTCACACCCAACATACCCTCCTCATTAAGTTCTTCTTGCTCTTACTCTTCCTCCTCCTCTTGTTGTTTTACAGCAGTTGGCAAGAGTATTAGTGTGACTCAGACAGTATACAGGTGAGCCAATAAAATGTTACCACCTTTTGATCGTACACATTTTTTGAAATGAGAACTCATTCTCAAATTTTATTTACAGACTGGTAACAGAAGCATCAACTTAACATTTGATACCAAAGGTTTCCCACTTTGTCTCTTGTTTTCCTCACAGTTCAATAACAAGAGACAAAGTGGGAAACCTTTGGTATCAAATGTTAAACTGATGCTTCTGTTACAAGTCTGTACATAAAATTTTCGAATAAGTTCTCATTTCAAAAACTTGTGTATGATCAAAAATTGGTAACATTTTATTGGCCCACCCTGTACTTCATACAACTCAGCATACATAGTGGAGCAGATAACAGCAAATATACCCCCAAATCATGCAAATGGTGATACAAGTTTAGAATTTTGCATAGTGGTTGAGATTAGGATACCTTTTGCCTGATTTGCCACTTGAAAATCCAATTTGCATCATGACATTGTGACCATAGTATTGTGATAAGCTTAATATATAGTTTAAATTTCAAAATTCAGCAATGCTTAAATGGATGTAAAAAGTTTTTTACATTTTGATTAATAGCAGCAACATGTAATTTTTTTTAACATCAGCCAGTTAAATTAGGCAATTAAAGGGGAAATCATTTAAAAAAAACTGGAAAATGTTCAAAAATCAAGAATTCACTCCAAAATGTGTGTGTGTGTGGGGGGGGGGGGGGGGGGGGGGGGGGGGGATCTGGAATTTGTGGGAACACTGCTTTTCAATTTTGTAGGCAAATGCATGGTTGACCTTGGGTTCAGTGCTTAGTCATTTAACCTAGGCTAATTTCACTCTGTGTAAGCCCCTCTGAGAATTTCTGGAATGAGAATAGGTAACAGGTAATAGGTTCATTTAAGTTGATTAGGGTATTTTGTGACATCATGGGTTGCCATCAAAATATAGGGGAAATGAACCCAAATTAGAAAAATACAGGTAATATCAGAATTTAGAAAAAATATAGGAAATATAGGACCAGCCTCAAAAATACCAGAAAATACAAGAATACAGGGCACTGGGGTCCTGCTGAATATGCCTGGTTGTTAGTGTGGAACCTGAATATATTATGCAGAGCATAAAACAATACTGTGACATTTGATGTCAGAAACTGAATTAAATTTTATGTATCATCCATCTCAGCTTGTTAATAAAATTACAGCAATTTCCTGTTGCCGGTTTAAAGCCCACCTACGTACCATCTCCAAACTGTGCTAAATCAACTTGTGACCCATTGTGGAAAACACAAGAACTTAGAAGAATTTAGTCAGTTAGTATATATGTTAAATTTACACCTTTCATTGAAAATCATGACAGAGGTCTGAATTTGAACACAAGATGCAAGAATAACACTGGACAAAGTCCTCATACACATCACATTTGTTTATTTGCAGTCATCAGTGCTGGGATGAAAGATTACAGGTTACTGTTAAAACGTAATAAGTAATAAAACTATTTTAATTACTTCTACAGTATAACTTATTACTGTTGATTAATTTTCTTACAAATGTTGGACCATAAAGATAAAAATCTTAAAAATATACATATAAAGCTGGCAGTGTAGACCTCACAACAATTACTATCAAACTTCTATTAAACGCTCTTCAATATAACTTGATTTAAGATTGCAGTGTTTTGGATTTTAAAGTATAATCATTTAAAAAATATCTAACACATTGCTAAAATACCCTCAGCCATATAAGCATTGTGTTCTTTATATTTTGCAGTTGTTTAATTAATTATGAAGGTCTTGTTGTCTTACATACAAATTGTAAATGTTCAATAAAGCCCCTCTATCAATCAATCAGTCAAAAAACAATATTTACGTTTTAAAGGCATCTGCATGAGGCCTTGCATGTGCGTGTACATGAGCTTTTGACAAGAGCAGAAATTGCGCAAATCAAGGAATATTTGTAGATCACCCTTTGTGCATTTGCTGGTATTAAAGACACAAATTTAACTCCATAGGAAGTTAGCTTTGAGTTAGCAGAAGTTAGCATGTAACTAACATCTACTAATGTCTTGTAAATGACTCCAGAGGTGTTATCAGGTTACAAAAACAGCATTTTAAGTTTTAGAAGTGTTTATTTCTCACTAGCTTTTACATAATATATGACAAAGAGGATCTATTTACACGCCACAAACTAAAGATATTTACGGCTAGCTACCAGCCTGTGACGTCAGCATGCTAGCATCCACGAAATGTCTTGTAAATAAGTTCAGAGGTGTTATTAGGTCCAAAAACGGCATTTCCAGTTTTAGAAGTGTTTATTTCTCACTAGCCTTCACATAATATATGGGAAACATGTATATAAACGCACAAAACAAAACAGTTTTGAAGACACCAGCCACTGACGTCACGGTGCAGCTGTCACCACCATTCAAAAACAAAATGGAACAGATTGAAACAGAATGTGACTTTTCAACCTCTTAAAATACCTCTTAAAATAAGTCAAGGTTAGCCATCTTTGAACTTGCTGAAGGTCTGTGTCCCAAAAATGTTCCCTGTGAATTTGAAGAATGTGGCAGTAATAAGACTGGACTTATGCTGAGCACAGACAGACAGACAGACAGACAGACAAAGCCTTCTTAATACCCGATGGCCATATTTGATGGCCTCAGGTAAAAATCACAAGTACATAGACTGTTCCCAAACTGACTGCTTTGTGTGGAATAAAGGTTTTTCCAGATTTGTTGCTCATTGCTAGATAGGATTTTTAGTTTCTAGGGAAGGTCAAAAAGCCTTCCCTAGAATATCATATATGACTTACAGTAAATTACTTAAGTCATACGCATTGAATGAATATCATATATGATTTAGGTTACTTAAGTCATATGTACGGAATGATCATGATTTAGGTTACTTAAGTCATACGCCTCGAATGAATATCATATGATTTAAGTTACTTAGGTCATACACATTGAATGAATATCATATGATTTAAGTTACTTAAGTCATACGCCTCGAATGAATATCATATGATTTAAGTTACTTAGGTCGTACACATTGAAGGAATCGCATATATGACTTAAGTTACTTAAGTCATATGCATTGAATGAATCACATCTATGACTTAAGTTACTTAAGTCATACACATTGAATGAATATTATATGATTTAAGTTACTTAGGTCATACGCATTGAATATCATATGATTTAAGTTACTTAGGTCATACACTGAATTAATCACATATATGACTTAAGTTACTTAAGTCATACGCATTGAATGAATCTCATATATGACTTAAGTTACTTAAATCATACACATTGAATGAATATCATATGATTTAAGTTACTTAGGTCATACACATTGAATGAATATCATATGATTTAACTTACTTAGGTCATACACATTGAATGAATATCATATGATTTAAGTTACTTAGGTCATACACATTGAATGAATATCATATGATTTAACTTGCTTAGGTCATACACATTGAATGAATCTCATATATGACTTAAGTTACTTAGGTCATACACATTGAATGAATCTCATATATGATTTAACTTACTTAGGTCATACACATTGAATGAATATCATATGATTTAAGTTGCTTAGGTCATACACATTGAATGAATATCATATGATTTAACTTACTTCGGTCATACACATTGAATGAATATCGTATGATTTAAGTTACTTAGGTCATACACATTGAATGAATATATGATTTAACTTACTTAGGTCATACACATTGATGAATCTCATATATGACTAAAGTTACTTAAGTCATGCACATTGAATGAATATCATATGACTTAAGTTACTTAAGTCAAATACACTGAATGAATATAATATATGACTTAAGTTACTAACAGTAAAATCATTTGAGGAAAAACATAAATCACAGTATAAAAGGTTGGCAATAATATAAAAAATACAAATATAATATTTGTACTTGAGTAGAAAGATACATAAGTCTAACAAATTTTCTTCATAGATGCACTTTCTAAATATGACATGAGATTAACGCTGGATTGAAGACGTCTGGAAGATGGACCAGACTGAGTTTAACTCTTCTGATCCCTCACGTATTTTAGAGGAAAACCAGTTTAGGCTGTTACAGCAGGAGAATCGGTTTTTAGGGACCAGGTAGGTGGATGGACACCAAATTGCTGTCATGCAGCTCCTCCTACATGATGATGTCACCAGAGGATGAGGGGACAAGGAGCGTCAAAGGTGTATTTAAGTTGTCGCTGGCTGCAGGAGCTAAGTATCAGCTTTCAGCTAAGTCTTTTGCAGAGGAGCAGGCAGGTAGTGAGTCACATTCTGGCTTTGATGTTTTCTTTGAGAAAATTAGGTAAACTCCTTTCCATCCACAAAATATAAAGAGTGTGCACACTGTATGGATTCGACCAGCCAGCAGAGGAAGACTGATTTTTATGTGCCAGTTTTGCGGTAATGCCTAACTAAAAAAATTTAGAGGATGTATTTTGATAAAATCTCATGATTATGGCCCTTTAAGCAAATCGATCTGTAGCACAGTGAACAAGGTTTTCTTTTGAGCTCTTCTCAGGTGTTTCAAGAAGCTGCTGTATGACATCACAAAGGTCTTTATAGAGCCAGGTGTCACTCACAATTCTGATTTTAATCTCAAACTGCCTTACAGAGCTGCATCAATCAATGGCGTATTTATCATTTTGTAAATTAATCACCAACTCCTTTGATAACAAATGAATTGTTTTGAACCACCACTCCAACCACAGTGCAGCCAATGACACAACATGTGAGCAGTCAGTCAGTCATGTGACATTTCATTCTGACTGAGATAACTCGATATAACGTCAGTTGTACTGGCTTGATTGCCACCAAACCTTGTATTTATATTACACCTTGTGACCCCAGTAAGCCTACTGATTTGTGTGGCTAAAAGGTCAAGGTCACTGGAGCAATAACTTTTTTTTCTGCCCAAATTGTCAGCAAATTTGGTATGTGTGTTAGGTATACTGACCCCAAAAGACTATTGGCTTTGGAGTAATAGGTCAAGATCAATGGAGCGTATTTTGTTCAAAAATTTAAAAAAGAGGATAATAATGTCTTTCGTAACTGCCTGATTGTTGCCAAACGTGGTGCTAAGGCCCCTTCACATATAACACGAAGTTGGGGGAATGAGGCTCAAATCAGCCAAATAAGGCCAAATTGGTGAACCCCGAAAAACTCCAGCCATTGTCGGGAAGAACAGATGGTGGGACGATCCCACGGCGACTGTTTAGTGCACACTCGTGTGCATGTGCATGAGCACAGTGCGACCACATGAGAGGTGTGATACCACTTCGCACTCACACAGCAGTGGAAGCAATTAAATGTTGGGCAAATGTACATAAATCAAAGAAAATGTGCAAGGACCAAATAATGAGAGAGCACAGAACGTTATAAGTACAATGAATATACTGTTTCTGGTCAGTCATGTTCCTGGTAATGATATTTAATTGACCATAACCCTAACCCTAACGCTAACCCTTGTCTGTTAAAATATTTAATTCCTGTTATAAAGAGCAGACAATACAAGAGTTATTGTCCTTTTCTTCCTTCATGTTCATGAACAATGGCCATGGACGTAAACATGGAATTAATGAACTGACGTGAATGAATTCATGCATTCACATCATGCAGCCACACAGAGAGGCCGTCCACGTGTCCAGCTGTCTCTGTTGAATCGGCGCACGGCGCGCCGAAGGACACTGCATCATGTGGACTACAACTCACGTGGTGGACATGATATTTTCCTCGCCAGCTGGCCGTTTACATGATCAGATGGATATTTTCACATGGGGCAGCCTGGCTGATGGTGTCTGCAGTGCGTGCTGTGGTGCAGCTGAACGTGAGCTTGCATCATGGTGGCGTGTTGAGAAGTGATACTCTTCATTGCACGGTATGTGTTCCCCAGCTGTGAGTAGCGATGACACAGCGGCCAGCTGTGACATGAAAACTGGCTCACAGCTCAAGGATGTGGGGCAAATGAGACACACTTGCACAGCATTTTTGTTGCTTGGGGGCAGACACAACACACTAACTGCCCTTTGAGCTTTTGCCACCTGTACTGCGCTCTACATTCATGCTGGCTGTGCGAATGGCCCAACATTTTCTAAATGCCCAGCGACTGCTGTTGGAAGTTCGTGGGTGGCACCTTGATTCTGGCTGAGCATGAGTTGAATGGCCGTTCAGCACCTTTCACCTTCATTCGGCCGCTGCTGTGAAGGCTAGCTCGTTCACCACATTCAGCCAGGCTGCGATGTGGCCAAACATTTCATGCAGCCCCTCGACCACCTTAAGAATGGTCTGACCTGCGTACGACATGCTGTACAAATGTTGCGACCACGGTCAGATGGCAGCACAATCATCATCTCATCTTGACACCGTTCAATTGGGTTTCCAGCATGAACGCCATGCAAATGTGGAGCGCATGTGCTGTGGCCAAATGGTTGTGGCGACTGCTGTATGAAATGTCCAATTGGCTCCAATTTTTCATGAAAATTCAGTAAGCTATATCTCATATATTATATCCCATTTCTAAGGTGGAACTATGCTAATATACTAAGGTATATCTAAGTATCTAAAAAAGGAAGCGTAAAATAGACGTGTTATGTGTCGATGCGGGTTGAGGAGCGGACCTGCGTCTGACGGAACCCAGCTCTAAAATAACCAGAAAGCGGTTCCAATAACAAAACAATTTATTTTTCCACCCTTTGGTGCATAACAACGTGTACAAACTAAAATAGCGTCAGTCTGGTGGAGTGAAGGCTGGCACGCTCTCCAGCGCCTAAAAGGATCGAGGCCCGGCGCTTCTGGACTCACTTTTACCGCCAAACACCCCCCAGGTGGACACGACAAACCGACTCTCTGCGAAGGATAGAAAAGGTGAGGTAAGTCAGCAGCTACAACCAATATCCTTCAAAAGGCACACACTATCAGCAACACATTCAGGTTTGTATTTAAGCTTTATGTAAATGAGCAGCCTCTCACAACAGGTGGAGGATCACCAGTCCGCACGCCACGGCAGTGTGAAGCGAGCTGCACAATTCTCATCACAATTCAAATATACTGCGTAACAAAATACCGTTACTATCAACAATTAGTCAAACAATTAATCACCTCTGATGTGTGCTGACAGCATGTGTCCCTCACCCTTCTTCCTTCACAGGCACGATGTGTCAAACCCAGGCGCGGTCCTCAGCGTCTCACAAACGAACATCACAAGGTCGAGTTCCCGGCAATTCTGCTTGAATCACACATGGCTTAAATGCAGAACGCCATCTCATTATCTGCTTCAGCTGAAAGTCTTTAAGGTTGCACTTGAGCACCATCCACAGGTGCTGCACATAACACTGATGAGGGTGAAGGACTCTTCTGCCAGCACTTTCTCCACAGACAATAAATCAGTTTGCACACCACCTGGAGAGCAAAGAAAAGAAAAGAACACAAAAATGTCCAGCCACACCCCCCCAACACACAACAAGACGTGTAGAAAAGAGTAGAGCAGAGCCACTTAGGTGCCTGGTCTTGAGAACCAGGGATGGTAGGTTGAAAAGTTTTTTATCCCATGGGAACTCTCCCTACCCACTATGACTGCCATTCGAATCCTCCTTCATGTGCCATTCGGTCTCAATCATGTTATCTGTGAACGGGCCATGAGGCAAGGTGACCCCAAGAAGCCTATTGGTTTGAGGGTCAAAATCACTGAACTATACTTTATAAAAGCCTTCTACAGAAAAGTATTAATGGGAAACTTAGCAACATTAGCCCAGAGGGGCTTGTGCAGACTAGTCACTTATTAATGTCTAAATTCTTTCATTATTTTATCTTCTTAAATGTGAACAGTTTCTGTTTTCTTTTCTCCTCTGTAACATTCAGCTGAATATCTAATATGTTTGGATTGTGAACAAAAGAATCTTCGGTCAACAAAAGAGTCTTGGGAGACCTCATTTAATATATAAAGCTGACCAAGTGTGCATGTGTGTTCACTATGCACAGCCACAATAATTAAGCAATCGACACCAGACTTGGTATGGTGACTGGGGGCACTGGGGGGGGGGAGGGGCATCACTGGGGCCCTTAGATTGATACGTGCACAAACACAAACATGGTCATCCTTATATATATTAGATCACCACCAGCTCACTGGAACCCTTATTTTCACAGTTCATGTGGTACTCAGGTCTGGTAGCAAGCATCACACTTTACTTACAACGTAGTTGCAGCTGGCAAGGGTGCACTTTAAGCACAATCTGAATGGCCATGTCATGTCACTTTGACATGACATGGCTAAAACTCTTCTTCATTACCCGTGCGTAGATCGGGTAACTCCGCTAGTGGCATAAGGGCATAAGGTCATCTGCACAGTAAAATCACCAGTGTAAAGCTAACACTGACAGTGTTAAATTAACACTGCCCGTTACATATGGTCCTACTCTGGTCAGAGTGGGACCACATGTTCACTGTCAGTGTTAATTTAACACTGGTGATTTTACTGTGTGGTACCCTGCAGCGGTCTGAGTATCTCTTGAAGGTTCTGTCAAAATTTTGGGTGCCTAGCTCAAGTAAATTCACACAAAACATTATGTTGCACTCACTGACATGACACGTCACATCACATCACGTCATGTCATGTCAAGTCTGAGAGCATGGGCTGGTGCCATGTACCTGGAAACGCCCCATAGTGGGGTGGATGCTGCAACTGGTCCTCCACTCACTGACCCCATCATCTAATTGATATGGAAATCAGGGCACTGTTGCTATGGTGATTATTCTGTCATATCATTGGTGTCAGAGATCTGATGCATTTGTTGGCTCCAGGAGAACAGATGCCTCTGCAGGAAACTATGTTTCAGTATCTTATCTAATTCATGAGTTATACACAGACACCAATGTATTTAGACAGTGACCTCTGATTTGATCTTTGACCTATGACTTTGACGTGCCTGCTGCTGTGAGAGAAAGGTCCGCTGAGTTTCTCCACCAAGTTTGAGTAAAATTGCTTATTGCGTTTTGAAGATATTGCTGGAGACAGACACGTCCAAGATAATAACCTCTGAATAATAAAAGACACAGAACACCTGCCAGAGACTGATGTTCTGACCTCCACGCTGTCTGAAACTACACGTCGCAAATGTCTTTAAAACCTTATTGTATTATTCAAACATATCGGTGAGTGAATAGAAGAAAATATGAAGCACAGTAACATATGACCTTTAATTTAAAAAAGTGACATTTCACTTTTACAGCGTAACATCTTCGGCACTGTCAGGAACGTCACTTCCACTGTGAACGAGGAGGGAAGAGACAGCGCACAGGTAGCTCCACATCTGCAAGCCACAGTGAAGTCTGTGACCTTCAGACCGGCGGGTGGAGGCGTCACGGCAGCGTACCACCTGTTAGACTGTTGGGAGAGTTACCAGCAAAACGAGAGACACTTCTGAAAAGTCATCTCGTTTGCATCGTTAACTCTTGAAGGCAAATCAAAGAGGCGTGTGTTTGCCAGCGCAGGATGAATGTCTATGTTTTTGTGCCTCCACACGTATCGTGGTGTCAGTGAGACAAACGGTGTGTGACACTGGACAGGTTTCTGAGATAGTACACCTCCCCAGATCAGAAAAAAGAAATTTCCAAATTTAAAAAGTGATTCTTTAATTTACTTTGAAAGGATGAACGGAGAAATTTTCATGTTTTGTGTGATCAGCGTTATTTCATGTGTTAATATTCATCTATTCCTGCATTTAAGGCCTGAAACACCTTACAAAAAAAAGTCAGGAGAAGGAAAACTGATTTATTACGTCCACCAAGGACGTAATAAAATCATTGCCGTTTATTAAATTATTTACTTATTTATTTATTTGTCTGTCTGTTAGCAGGATTACACTAAAACGACTGCACGGATTTTGACAAGTTTTTTTTTTTTTTTTTTAACCACAGATAGATATTAGGCAGCACAGTGGCTTAGTGGTTAGCATTGTTGCCTCACAGCAAGAAGGAGATGGGTTAGATTCTCAACGGTGGGCTTTCTGTGTAGAGTTTACATGTTCTAACCGTGTTTGCGTGGGTTCTCTCCGGGTGATCCGGCTTCCTTCCACATCCAAAGACATTGCGGGTTAGGTGGATTGGAAACTTTAAATTGTCCATAGGTGTGTGTGTGGGTGTGAATGTGTTTGTTTGTCTATATGTGTCCTTGTGACAGACTGGCGTCCTGTCCAGGGTGTACCCCGCCTCACACTCTATGACTGATGGGATAGGCTCCAGCCCCCCGCGACCCTTAATTGGAATAAGCGGTTTAAGATGAGTGAGTGAGTGAGATATGTTAGGCCATGGAAGACTCCATTAAATTTTGGAGGTGATCCGGATATGGATTCTGGACCAAGATTTGACTTTATATAGGCTTTTAAGAATTACGTCAAAACTACTTCACAGATTCTCACCAAATTTGCACCACAGATAGATATTAGGGCATGGAAGACTCCACTGAATTTTGGAGGTGATCAGCATTCTGGCTCAGGATTTCACTTCATAGACTTTTAAGGATTACAGGATTTGACATAAACCAATTTGCCCCACTGGCCCACAAGGCCAGTAGAATTTAGAAGTAAAAGGACCAGTAGAATTCCACAAAGGCAAGCTGGTTAGGGCCCGGTCCCAGTGGAGAGAGGATTAATTGTGCATGAATTGAGTACACAAATTACGGGCATTCGATGTCGTCCGCAACAAAAATGGCCAAAAATGACAAATGTCCCAGTATGAATTATGGATATATTAATAATATATAGCAAATATATGATGAACAATCACGGTTGTATAACGCATGTAGTGAGGAAACTGCTGGACTTGGACAAATTAATTGGAGTAAACAAGCAGTGAACAGGGCGAGTGGTGACGTCAGTGGATCGCATCAGAGCGCAGCTCGTCTGAACGATTATAACAAGAAGTTAAATCTGTTATAAACATAGCAATAAATACTGTAACAGCTGCAGACAAGAAGGAAAAAACATGCAACTGTTTTATCAAGCCTTGACAATGTAAACAAGTCAAATAATTACCTTTTTAGACAGCTCAAAATGCTTTCTGCAGCTTGTTAGCCGTTCGCGCATGCATGCACGCGCACGTGCGTGCGAATGGCCCAGCTGCAGCTTCCTCTGTGATTCAGGTGATTAGAGCCATTTTCAACAGCCAGTAAGAATAAAATGATTAATCCGCCGCAAATCAGATGCAAAGCAGAAGTAATAAAAACGCTTTATTCGTGGCCAGTCTGTATGCAGTTGCTACAACTTATTATAACTCAATTCATATACAATACAATCTGTGATCAACTTGTCCAAGTCCAGCACTTGCTCCAGAGGCTGTATTGTTGGTGTAAATAGTGATGCTGACAGCCCGAGTGAGCTTATTTTATGACCACAATGCAGATGCCATGCACGCGCAACACGTGCGTGATGCATTCATAATACACCCGTAATACTGCCGTGATAATCTCAATGTGTCGGATCAGTTTCCTCACTACATGCATTATATAACCGTGATTGTTCATCATATATTCACTATATATTATTAATATATCTGTAATTCATACCGGGACATTTGTCATTTTTGGCCATTTTTGTTGCGGACGACAATGAACGCCCGTAATTTGTGTACTCAATTCATGCGCAATTAATCCTCTCCCCAGTGGGACAGGGCCCTTAGTTCGTGATGTGGACATGATGGGGACACAAAATATCCGTTTTACACACTGTCCCGGTCCGCTGCCAAGCCGCAAATCCCTGTCAGTTGCGGCTATCAGCAGATGACAGTGAATATACAGCGCATAGTTTGAGTATGTATTGTGTATGTATTGAGTATGTAAGGCAGATGTCATCCGCAGCCAAAATTTTGTGCAGCTCAAAAATCCTGGTAATGGAAAAACGTGCCTCTGTGGATAATTACGGATGTGTGCGGATGTCGGCCGACTCATACAAGCATGTTTCACGCATATTGCAGATGTTAAGTGAATATAAGCCAATTTTGTGCGCAATCCATACGCAAATCCTCCTAAACGCCAGTGGGACCAGGCCCTTAGACTTTAAAACTAGCTTCAAAACAGCCAGGGTCTACCAGGACCAAGCATATACTTTACTTACTTGTCAGCATATGACTGATAGGCCCTGCAGATTTGGCAGAATTCTTCTTCAGAATTCATTCTTCTCTTGGTCATGACCAAGCCGTGGCCATTTCTGTGGCCAGGTCGGGACAGAACCTCTCTTCCTCTTGTTTCTTTCATATAGCCTGTCTCTCTCCCTTAACTCATCATCACTAAGCTTCCTCTTCTGGCCAACTCCTTTAGCAAAACTCTTTCCTGGTTGTTGTCCGGATTTGGGTGGCTGGAGTTTAAACATATTTCAATTCCAATTTCAAAGCGTTCTGTTAGATTTGCGTCTTGTTCGTCTTCGTTTCCTGCAGCTTCCAGCACATTTAAAGATGCTAACGAACATTGCCGAAGATCGGTGACTGAAACGGCCAAACGCATGCTCCACACATCGACAATATACATTTCAATGTGCGCAAGATTCTGCAGGAGCATGGTGCGTGGGTGCGAGACCAAAACAAACATGGTGGACTCTGTGAAGTTTGATGACACGGAGATGTGAAGAAATTTGACTTTGCCGCTGCAAAATATGCTAATAAATTGAATTTTGTGTATTTTTGTCGTGGCCCAAGTGGGCCATCATTTGATAAATTGCACTGGCCTGTAGTGGGAAAGTGAGCCAAACCGGTGCCAGGCCAGCGGGCAAATGGCTATGTCGAGCCCTGGATTATATCAAATAGAGATGGGGCTGATCTGATCTGATATTAGTATCAGGTTCCAACATCAATGTAATTCATCTGTATTAAATCTGCGGAGTTTTCCGATCCAGAGGCCCGTCTTTGTGTTTCTGCTGAAACATCTTGCTGGCTGCTGGCTGAGGGGGAAAGGGGGGAGGTCCCTTCCGCAGGTTGCAGCCAGCAGAACAGGTGAGCATGAAGCTGACCAACTTTTCAACACAACATGTCCACTGGTTGGACATATTTTCTACTGAAAACACAAGACAGCACCGTGCAATATTTGCAAAACTGTTGTACTGAGAGGCGGAAGTGACCTACAATACAGCCAACTTAATCAGCACAAGGATTTTTTAACCAGAACCAGAAAGATTAAATGAGCTGGGAGAAAGCTATGGTGATTTATGAGACTGACCCAGACTGACTCCAAATATGAGTACATTAAGTACTTTTATTTATTTAAATTTTTTGGTGGTTTGTTGTGGCATTTTGGAAATGCAGAAACACGCTTTGTCCTAAAAAACGGTTCAAAATTGTAGCTGAACTTTCAGATCTTCTTTTTCAGAAAATCCTCCTCTATACCACTTCATCATGAAGCTGCATAACTGGAGATAAAAATATCCTCATATAAAATTGACAATAATGATAATAATAATATTAAAGCATACAGAGCTCTGGTATCGGAATAGTATCGGTATCAGCACAAATCCAAATTCAGGTTTCGGGATCGGACTGGAAGTGAAAAAATGTGGATCAGTGCCTCCTTAATGTCAAAACTACTTCACGGATCCTTCCCAAATTTGCACCACCGATAGGTATTAGGGCATGGAAGACTCCACTTAATTTTGGAGGTGATCTGGATCTGGATTCTGCTCAGGATTTCACTTTCTAGGCTTTTAAGGATTACATTGAATTTGGGAGGTGATCTGGATTGTTGGACATCAGAAATCTCAGTTTGTTCATGTGTTAATCTCCTGACTTTTCTTTACTACTGCTTGTGCTGTGTTTTGTGTTGTCGCTGTCATTTTGCAATGCTCTGCAGCAACTGTAGCATTTCTGCCCAAGAAAAAATGGCCCTACTGGGGACAATAAAGTATATTTGGTTGGTTGAAAATGGAATGTAAAAGTCATGATTTAATTCTTATATTTGGAATCAATTTCACCCGTCCCAACTTTTTTGTATGTGTTCATTCATTCATTCATTCATTCATTCATTCATTTATTCATTTTCTGAGGTTTATCTGGATCTGCGATGCGATGGCAGTAGACCGAGCAGCTCATCCCACATTTCCCTATCCAATG
Organism: Thalassophryne amazonica; assembly: GCF_902500255.1. Classification (NCBI taxonomy): domain Eukaryota; kingdom Metazoa; phylum Chordata; class Actinopteri; order Batrachoidiformes; family Batrachoididae; genus Thalassophryne; species Thalassophryne amazonica. The sequence goes on along the minus strand of NC_047119.1, from coordinate 55,342,268 downwards.
AAATAGAGGTCAAAATAAATAAGGTTCAGTGTTTTTGTTTTGTGCTAATCTTCCAGGTTTTTCTGATTTTGGGTTTCACAAAGTAACCAGGGTCAATATAACCATCCATAAGTCCCTTCAGCTTCTTCCTTGTTTCACTTAGGGCAGATCTGCATCTTGACTTGACATAAGTTTTACAGCAGATATCCTTCCTTACACAACTCCACATTACACCTGCGAGGCATGTCCTGCTGGATACTTTTTTCAGAGAGCACGGAACTCTGGTCGTGGAGGTGGTTTAGCTATCTTTTATAAAGATCACCAAGGCCTTTCTCTTGTGAGCTCTCCTCTTTTGAGTGCTTGGCTTTTTCCTCCAAACCACCACACTCAATTACTGTTTTTCTCATTTACCGGCCTCCCAAATCTCATCCTTCCTTTCTTTCAGAGATGTCCAAGTTTCTTACGACATTTTGCTCACACTCATACTCTGGGATTTCAACATCCATGTGGATACTCCTACCTGTCATGTGGCTGCTGAATTCCTTCCATTTCTGGACTGTTTGGCATTGGTGCAACATGTTAAACTCCCAACACACTCCCATGGACACCCCCTAGACTTCGTCATCACAAACTCTCTACCTGTTCAACATCTCTCTGTCTATGATATGGGTGTGTCTGATCATAAGATTGTCTACATGGATCTTCCCTGCCAGGACAGCATCACCAAGCCAAAGTGACAGATTTCTTTTAGAAACCTGAAAAATATCAATCTTGAACTCTTAACAGCTGACCTTTAGAATTTCATTCCTGTCTCGCGCTCAGTGTCAGTCAATGCCGCGGATTTTTATCACACCAGCCTCTCTAAGATTCTGGAGTGTCAAGCTCATGTTAGAAAAAGGACAGTTGCTTTCACACGCTCAGTTCCATGGTTCACCTCTGAGTTGAGAAAAATGAAGGCAGCTGGTCAAGCACTTGAGAGACACTTTTTAGCTTCAGGTCTGCTAGTTCACAAGCACCGCAAGACTTATGCTAGGTGTCTCCATGAATCAAGATCCATTTTTTAACTCATCCATAATCTCAACTAGTCCTAGAAATTTAAAAACACTGTTTTCCACCATCACTCATTTCCTCCAACTTCAAGCACCAGCTTTCACTGATCCCACCAATGACCTTTGAAATGAATTCATCTCCTATTTTCCAAACAAGGTTCAAACACTACAATCTGCCCTTATCACTTCCCCTTCCACATCCGTCCCAGCTGTCAATCCACAGTCTGGGAATCTTACCCCCTTTCTGCTCTTTTCCTGTGGTTTGTGGGAGGGAAGTTGAGGCCATGGTCAGGGCCACGGAGCCCTCCACCTGTGCTCTCAACTCCTTCCCAGCATCCCTAATTAAGGGAAACATTGCCATTTTCATTCCTCTTAGAACTGCTATAATCCACCAATCTCTCCAATCTGGTCATGTTCCTCCCATTTTGAAATCTCCCAATATCAAACCCCTACTTAAAAAACCCTCTCTTGACCCGCAAGATCTGGCAAGTTACAGACCCATCTCTAATCTTCCCTTTGTGGCAAAACTTCTTGAAAAAAAAAAACTGTTTTGGTCCATATTCAAGATAATTTACATGAAAACAGTATTCTGCAAAAATTCCAATCTGGTTTCCGTAGACCTCATAGTTCAGAGACAGCACTTGTCCGGGTCACAAATGAGCTGTTGGTCGCTTTTGACCATGGGTATTCCTCTGTTCTTATTCTGCTTGACCTGTTGGCAGCCTTCGACACAATGGATGCTATCCTCCTCCACTGACTACAGCACCTTGTACAGCTCACTGGCACTGCCCTGGATTGGTTTCGATCTTATCTGTCAGAGAGATCGGAAGTAGTCTCCACTGGGCGTGCCAGTTCATTGAGCCATCCTGTGTCTTATGGGGTGCCTCAGGGATCAGTCCTGGGATCCCTTCTATTTAATCTGTAGATAGTGCCACTTGGATGCATCATCAGTACTTATGGGGTCTCATTCCACTGCTACGCTGACGATATTCAGTTGTATCTGAGGCTGGGTGGCAGTGTGTCTGAGACCCCATCTGCTTTTGTTCCATGTCCATCTCCATCACCCTCGGTTTCCTCTCCTTCTCTAGCTACCCCTCTTTCCACTCTCACAGCCTGTCTGGAGGAGATTAAGGCTTGGATGCAGCAAAATTTTCTCCATCTTAACAGTTCAAAAACTGAAGCAATCCAAATTAGCACTGTCCATCAAATTCAGCAACACAAAATTCTCAGCATTGCCTTTGCTTGTCAAAATATTGCATCTTCCACTACTGTCACCAACCTTGGTGTCATTTTTGATCCACAACTCACCTTTGAATCCCATATACAGTGGGGCAAAAAAGTATTTAGTCAGTCCCTGATTGTGCAAGTTCTCCTACTTAGAAAGATGAGAGAGGTCCATAATTTTCATCATAAGTACACTTCAATTATGAGAGACAAAATGAAAAAAAATTCCAATCAAATCACATTGTAGGATTTTTAAATAATTTATTTGTAAATTTTGGTGGAAAATAAGTATTTGGTCACCCACAAAGAAGCAAGATTTCTGGCTCTGACAGACCTGTAACTTCTTCTTTAAGAAGCTCTTCTGTCCTCCACCTGTTACCTGTATTAATGGCATTTGTTTGAACTTGTTATCTGTATAAAAGAAACCTATCCACAGCCTCAAACAGTCAGACTCCAAACTCAACTATGGCCAAGACCAAAGAGCTGTCGAAGGACACCAGGAAGAAAATTGTAGATGTGCACCAGGCTGGGAAGAGTGAATCTACAATAGTCAAGCAGGTTGGTGTGAATAAATCAACTGTGGGAGCAATTGTAAGAAAATGGAAGACATACAAGACCATTGATAATCTGGGGTCAAAATGATCATGAAAACGGTAAACAAAAATCCCAGAACTACAAGGAGGGACCTGATGAATGACCTACAGAGAGCTGGGACCAAAGTAACAAAGGCTACACACTACGCAGAGAGGGACTGAAATCCTGCAGTGCCAGGCATGTCCCCCTGCTTAAGCCAGTATATGTCCAGGCCTGTCTGAAGTTTGCCAGAGAGCATATGGATGATCCAGAAGAGGATTGGGAGAATATCATGTGGTCTGATGAAACCAAAATAGAACATTTTGGTAAAAACTCAACTCGCCGTGTTTGGAGGAAGACGAATGCTGAGTTGGATCCCAAGAACACCATGTCTAACCCCCATGTCTAACCCCCATGTCTAACCCCCATGCTTCACATGGGGGTTTCCACCCCCATGTGAAGCATGGGGGTGGAAACATCATGCTTTGGGGCTGTTTTTCTGCAAAGGGGACAGGACGACTGATCCGTGTTAAGGAAAGAATGAACGTGGCCATGTATCATGAGATTTTAAGCCAAAACCTCCTTCCATCAGTGAGAGCATTGAAGATGCAACATGGCTGGGTCTTCCAGCATGACAATGATCGCAAACACACCGCTCAGGTAACGAAGCAGTGGCTCTGTTAAAATCATTTCAAGGTCTTGGAGTTGCCAAGCCAGTCTCCAGACCTTAGCCCCATAGAAAATTTGTGGAGGGAGTTGAAAGCCCATGTTGCTCAGCAACAGCCCCAAAACATCACTGCTCTAGAGAAGATCTGCATGGAGGAATACGCCAAAATATCAGCTACAGTGTGTGCAAACCTGGTGAAGACTTACAGGAAACGTTTGACCTCTGTCATTGCCAACAAAGATTATGTTACAAAGTATTGAGCTGAAATTTTGTTATTGACCAAATACTTATTTTCCACCATAATTTACAAATAAATTCTTTAATCCTTAAATTTAAATTTAAAATCCTACAATGTGATTTCCTGGAATTTGTTTTCTCATTTTGCCTCTCATAGTTGAAGTGTACTTATGATGAAAATTACAGACCTCTCTCATCTTACTAAGTAGGAGAACTTGCGCAATCAGGGACTGACTAAATACTTTTTTAGCCCACTGTAAAACACATTTGTAAAACTTCTTCTTTTTTTTTCACCTTCGTAACATAGCTAAAAGGTAGACCCACACTCTGCCTTTCTGACTCCGAAAAGCTCATCCACGCCTTTGTCTCCTCCAGACCGGACTACTGCAATGCACTTCTCATTGAGATTCCTGGCAAGAACATACAAAGACTTCAGTATGTCCAGAACAGTGCCGCCAGGCTCCTGATGACAGTGCGTAAGCATGAGCACATCACTCCCATCTTCCGTTCACTTCACTGGCTTCCCATTTCTGCCCGGATCACATACAAAATTTCACTGCTTACTTTTCAATGTGAATACAGTAACACGTCATCATACCTCACAGAACTGCTCACCCCTCACTGTCCTGTACGTTCTCTTTGCTCCTCCAACACTCACCTTCTTCTCACTCCTAGGACTCAATCTCGTACCTTAGGAGATGGTGCCTTCTTCTGTGCAGCCCCTCAACTGTGGAATGCCCTGCCTCCTCATCTGTGGGCTCCACAGACCATGGAATCTTTTAAAAAGGGCCTTAAAACTTTTCTTTTTACCTGATGTTTTAACTGATTTTCAGAGGTGTTAAATCCAACTTCAGAAAGTAAAAGTCCAGCCACATATTTGTTCCATCTTCCCAATAAACCAGCTGATTGTAATTAGTTCAGCTCTTCAGGCAGGTGGATGAGCTAATTATTGAGATCACCTGTTTTAGGTGCTCAGGTAGAAGCAACACATGGGAGGGGTTTTACTTTCTGAAGCTGGATTTGACACCTCTGCTGATTTTAAAATTTTTACTTCCCCTATTGTTTTAATGATCTGCCTACTTTTGCTTCTGATTTTATCAATATTTCCTTTTAATTACTGTAGCACTTTGAGATTTATTGTAAATCTAAAGTGCATTATGAATTTAATTTATTATTATTATTATTATGACACGGAGAACAGGCAGGGGTGGGGTTTGAACCGGTAACCTTCCGCACTGGAAACAAATGAGCTAACCGCTTGGCCACCACCCCTAATATAACCATCCATGTCTATAAATTCCAGCCGCTGCAGTGAGAAATGACATTCCTCACGGTAACCCAGCAGAAAACTCATTTATACGTGCAATTAATTGGTCATATGATTTTTCGCTATAACACAGATGTTTACTGACTGAAGCTGTCAGTGATGATTTCGATGAAAACGCCAAAAGATAACATGTCTTTAGAAGTTCTATTGCGCATCAAGCTCATTTTATCAAAGCATGGAAACCTGCCAACACCACCACAACACACACACACACACACACACACACACACACACACACAACATGTGCAACTGAGTGATCAGAGAAAGCTGAAGTCCTGGCTTCTTCTGATACGTAATGGAACCCATATGTGGACACGGGATCTGAGGTGAAGTTAGAAGATCCTGCATTGGACCAGCCTGATGTGTGCCTTTCTTTGAGTTTTTCTATATTTGGGAAAGATTTATATTATTTTCTTCACCAAGGAGGCAGTAATAAGAAGATACTGTCTGTGTGTCATGGTTTGTGAGTATGACCGTGAAAATAATATAAAGTAATCATGGACGGTGGTTGGGCAGCTGAAGAAATGTCTGAGAAAATAAAAATGAATTCCTTGGTGGAGTTATAAAGATAACCATCCCTATTTTGAAATTTCAAGAGAACGCAAAATGTTTTTTTTTTTTCCTTCCCAAAGTGTAATACATATTGCTGGATTCCGAGAAGTTCCTGCAGCAGCCCGATGACCATCAACAATTTGTCTTAATTATTTTCATGGTTGCACCTGTGAGGATGATAGACTGAGATATTCTGTGTGCAGTCACATGGCTGTACATTATCTCTCCTTTCCTCCACCTCCTATTTGTCCCACTGTAACTACTTTTCTCTCTCGCCCTTCAGGTTCCTCTCCAACACGTCGTTTGAGGGCCACAGCGGTTTCGTATCCAGACGCAGTCACAGCCAGAGTGTCATCTCAGAGTCCCATCACTACATCTGGTCCCTCCAGCTGGATCCTCTCGGCCAGCCAACCTGGACCCGCTTGGGACGTTGGCGCCGTGGAAATGTCCTGATGGACCAGGGGGTCTGGCCAAACTATCAGGGATCTGGAGGCGGCGGTGACTGGCGGCGATCCGCACGCTTTCACATGCGGGTGGTGACGCTGGTGGAGCATCCGTTTGTGTTTACCCGTGAGGTGGACGTGGATGGGATGTGCCCCGCGGGCCAGCTGTGCCTTGATCCGCTAACCAATGAGTCTTCAGTTTTGGAAAGGCTTTTTCACAACCTGGCAGCACCCAATGGGAGCGTCCCCACGGAACTGAAGAAGTGTTGCTATGGTTACTGCATCGACCTGCTGGAGAAGCTGGCAGAGGACATGGGCTTCACTTTTGACCTGTATATTGTTGGCGACGGGAAGTACGGCGGACTCAAAAATGGCCGGTGGACCGGATTGGTGGGAGATTTGCTGAGTGGCGCCGCCCACATGGCAGTGACATCATTCAGCATTAACTCAGCCAGAAGTCAAGTCATAGACTTCACCTCTCCCTTCTTTTCCACCAGCTTGGGAATTCTGGTCAGTATATGGATTTTTCCGTGTGTTTTCCCCTCCTCTTCCTCTCTCTCTTATTGACCTCACCTCAAGTTTTTCTGCTTAGTATTCTGGTGATCAGGTTTTCTTCTGATAACTAACCCTAAATTAAAAGACTCTAAAACAGAATATTGTCACAGTACCTGACAGACACACTGATGGAGGGAACCACTCCTTCAGGTTTGCCCGTTTTTTTCAGCTGTGCAGTGAAAGCGCAGCAGCTTCTTCACCTGGAATTGTAGAATTAATGTACTTCAGGGTTCCATGCACTTAATTATCATTCAAAATTTATGAGGCGAGTCTTGCCAGTGCAAAGATTCACTTGCTGAACTCTTTAATTAATTGTTTGTCAAGCAGAGGAGTTGCTAAAATGGACCCTGTTTGAGTCATTCTTGTGCGACTTTGCTTTTCTGTAATTTTTTTTCCCCATCCTGTGTTGACTATTCTGAGTTGTGACTCAATCATGTTTCTTTGACAATAAATCGCCCTGCACAGGACCTTCTTCCAACTCAAGTTGATGACACAGGCTTCCGTGTAATTATTTCCTGAATTTATGCTGAGCAAATAATCATATGCTTAAACTCCACGGCTGAAAAAGCTGCAGTAGAATGTATTATAAGATACATTAAACAAACATTCTTATTCTTCATGTGAATCCCAATAACTTTGGGGACCTGAATTAGGCATGCAGTGTATGCACACAAGCAATCTGACATTAGGCTTTAATTCTGAAATTTGAAAGCAGTGTGATACTGAGAGTGCTGACTGAGATGTGTAGAGAAGGACGTTTTTGGATGTAAACAGGAGAAACAAGAGAAGAGATGTGGTACTGTATGAGGAAGTCTGAAGTGGCAAAAAAGTATGTGAGGGTGGTGCAGGACATGTACAAGGTTGACTGATGAGATCAGACAGGAGTCTCCATGGACTATGATGTTTGCAGATGACATTGTGATCTATAGTAAACAGGATGAGATGAGCCTGGAGAGGTGGAGATATGCTCTGGAGAGCAGGGGCTTCAAGTACAAAGGCTTGCATGGACTTTCTACTAAAAGGTGGCGTACGCCAAAACCCTGAATGTGGTATAAGCACAAATATATTCAGACGTATGAACGTGTGCGTAGGCATAAATTCATGCATGTTCCGTTTGTACATCCCACTGAATGTGGAATTGAGCATGGGACCAAACTTCTCCCTGGCCAAGCCCGATTTAAATATGCAATTTTATGAAAATAAGCCGTTTGAGCAGGGATTCCCCACGACGTCACAACATGAACACAGAAAAGAAATTATACTACACGTGACTGGAAATTACATGGATGCAACGGAGACACGCACATCCAAAACACGTCAAAGGCGTGCTGGATCAAGAAAAATTGTACCAAAAATAGAAACTGAATGATCCGCACAACCACAAGTGCTCCCATAGAACAAAGGCTTTATTTAACAAAACGTAACGTTTCGGGCAAACTGCCTCCATGTAACTGGAAATTACATGGAGACACGCAGGGACAGTTTTTTCAGTACACTGTTGAGAGCACATGAGAGCTACGAAGCATGTGTGTGTGTGTGTGTGTGTGTGTGTGTGTGTGTGTGTGTGTGTGTGTGTGTGTGAGGCTGACACACAGAACAGTGCTCACATACTGACGTTAAAAAAGGTGAGGCGTGCCTCTGCTGACAGTGTGACATTCACAATTTACACACGCGTTTACTGACAAATACTGAACACAGGAAGTCTGTTAAGAAGCTCTGCAGCTCACCTTAATAATAACAATAAAAACATATTTGAATGCGCACATCCCCAAATGTGCCCGCTCTGGTTTTTGTTCGGAACAATTACACAAATAAACGACTTAAACACAAGCAAAAACACCCCACCCCCACCCCCCATCGTGCACCGTGCAGCCTAATTGTCATTGATGGAATGAAAATGTTTCTTGTTAATATAAGCAAATTCATCAGGTGATGGCACCTTTACAGCAACATGTGTGCAGTCAGTAGCTCCGATTACAACCCCAATTCCAATGAAGTTGGATTGTTGTGTAAAATGTAAATAAAAACAGAATGCAATGATTTGCAAATCCTCTTCAACCTATATTCTATTGAATACACCACAAAGACAAGATATTTAATGTTCAAACTGATAAACTATTATATTATTGTTTTGGTGCAAATATTTGCTCATTTTGAAATGGATGCCTGCAACACGTTTCACAAAAGCTGGGACAGTGGTATGTTTACCACTGTGTTACATCACCTTTCCTTCTAACAACACTCAATAAGTGTTTGGGAACTGAGGACACTAATTGTTGAAACTTTGTAGGTGGAATTCTTTCCCATTCTTGCTTGATGTACAACTTCAGTTGTTCAACAGTCCGGGGTCTCCGTTGTCATATTTTGTGGTTCATAATGCACCACACATTTTCAATGAGCGACAGGTCTGGACTGCAGGCAGGCCAGTCTAATACTTTTACTATGAAGACACACTGTTGTAACACGTGTAGAATGTGGCTTGGCATTGTCTTGCTGAAATAAGCACGGATGTCCCTGAAAAAGACGCTGCTTGGCTGGCAGCATGTGTTGCTCCAAACCCTGGATGTACCTTTCAGTATTAATGGTGCCATCACAGATGTGCAAGTTACCCATGTCATGGGCACTAACACACCCCCATACCATCACAGATGCGCTGGTAACAATCTGGATGGTGTGTTTCCTCTTTTGTCCAGAGGACACGACGTCCATGATTTCCAAAAACAATTTGAAATGTGGACTCATCAGACCACAGCACACTTTTCCACCTTGTGTCTGTCCATTTCAAATGAGCTCAGGCCCAGAGAAGGTGGTGGCGTTTCTGGATGTTGTAGATGTATGGCTTTCGCTTTTCATAGAGTTTTAACTTGCACTTGTAGATGTAGCGATGAGCTGTGTTAACTGACAATGGTTTTCTGAAGTGTTCCTGAGCCCATGCGCTAAGATCCTTTACACAATGATGTTGGTTTTTAATGCAGTGCCGCCTGAGGGATCGAAGGTCACGGGCATTCAATGTTGGTTTTCGGCCTTGCCACTTATGTGTAGAAAGTTCTTCAGATTCTCTGAATCTTCTGATTATATTATGGACTGTAGATGATGGAATCCCTAAATTCCTTGCAATTGAACGTTGATAAGCATTGTTCTTAAACTGTTGGACTATTTTTCATGCAGTTGTTCACAAAGTGGTGATCCTTGCCCCATCTTTGCTTGTGAACGGCTGAGACTTTTGGGGATGCTGTTTTTAATACCCAGTCATGGCGCTCACAATTAGTGTCCTCATTTCCCAAATGCTTACTGAGTTTTGTTAGAAGCAAAGGTGATGTAACACAGTGATAAACATACCACTGTACAAGCTTTTTTGAAATGTGTTGCAGGCATTTATTTCAAAATGAGCAAAATATTTGCACTAAAACAATAAAGTTTATCAGTTTGAACATGAAATATCTTGTCTTTGTGGTGTATTTGATTGAACATAGGTTGCAAATCATTCTATTCTGTTTTTATTTACATTTTACACAACATCCCAACTTCATTGGAATTGGGGTTGTACATTCGTGAACACGGCTCTCGCTGCAAAATGCGCAGTAATGTTGGATTGTACCTGATGACGTGGATGTTTGCGGCTCGGCTCGAGGTTGACTGGCACACGCCTGACCGATCAGCCAGCTCACGCTGGAATGCCGCTGATGCCAGGACGCCCAGCGTGGTCAGCACCTGTGTGCGCACAGACAACCCCTGGATCCTTGCCGTATTGCGCTCTGGGCCGGCAACTCCACTCACAGTGGCCTTAGTAATCGAAATCAGTTTATGAGCCAATTATCATTTGGATGTAAATTCTCGCATTCTCTGACTGCACGCTCACATCGTATTGCACCACCATTTGCAAGGTCCTCTAACAACACCACTGTTAATGCCATTTTATGCATCACTTTGCGTGTGCTTTTATATCCATCCATATAAGTGCAAACACGTGTGTGTTAAATGTTCATCAGTGTGTCTCTGATATGCAAATCACTCTGATGACTTCTTGTTTTCACACTATTAATGGTTCCCAGCATCATCTCTACATGTCCACAGTGGAACAATAGCTGTAGAAACATGCGTACACCACCATGGAGTTTTGCGTGACGCACTGCACATTTCCACGCTCAAGTCACTTTTGATACATTTGTACGTGGATGTGGAGATGGGCGTATGCCCGGTTTTTGTGCGTACGAAGACTTACATACGTACATGAGGCCCCAGGGGAATGAAAGTCAGTTGGAGCAAGACTGAGTCCATGTGTGTAAATTGCAAGGATTAGAAGTGGTGAAAGAAGATGAGTTAAATACTTGGTCAACTGTCCATAGTATTGGAGAGTATGGTAGAGAGGTGAAGAAGAGAGTGCAGGCAGGGTGGAGTGGGTGGATAAAGGTGGCACGAGTGATTTGTGTCTGAAGAATATCTGCAAGAGTGAAGGGGAAAGTTTACAAGACAGTAGTGAGACCAGTTATGTTGTACGACTTAAAACCCTGTCACAAATTGACGATTTAGCCAGCGTATGCCAACCATATTACAAAACACTGGCATGTCTAATAAGTTAAGGGTAAGTTTTTAGTCAGTTAAGAGCACTCTGAAGCATGCTGAAGCTCAATGATATATGTCCTAATAGACTGAGCTCCTTGAAAAATTTTAGGCATGCTGAAAATTTTCACATGCGGGTTGTAAGTTGTAGGTAACTTACGGTATGCAATTGTTGGCACACATTTCTTGGAATTTACTCATAAATCCTAATATGTCCATCAATGCTGGCCACTGAATGGCTGAAAGCTGCAGTCCTCATCATTGTTTCATTCACACACTGAGTAAATATTACCTGTTTGCTTCTGTCCGATCCATCATCACAGACTATCTGGCACATATCCACATAAAGTTCCTGATTTTGGAAAACGACGTCTGAAAATACTTTACTGTCGCGGCTGGAAATGTAACGTTTTAAAATAAGTCCCTCGGTGGTTTTTCTGCTGCAGATGTGTTTCTCAGAGGATGCCGGTGTCGCGCTCTGAACAAACAGAAGCACTGTGATGAAACTTCTAAAGTGCCAGTCGACCACGATCAGGTGTGATTAAATAAAGTGCTGTAACTCTTTCAACTTTTAACCCTCTGGGGTCCGAGTGCATTTTTTGGACAGTTCACTCGCCTGGCATAAATGTCTTATTATTGCTGTTAACAGCTCTCCCTGCATCCCACAATCAAGTTTTATCTCTCTTTTTTTTCAGGGCAACCTGTGCTTTCAGAATATATATGTTTTTGTTGTGTTTTATAAGTGTAATAAAGGTTTACAATCAAAAATAGGCAAGGAAAAAATAAAGCAAAAAATAATTTTCCACACACATTTATTCAAAACACACAGCAAACTATAATAAACAACTGTTTTGACACTTTATAAAGGTAATTTGAGGTATTGTGTGAAAGACTGTACAACAAAAATGTTCAAACAATAAACACAAATGCACATTTTGAACAATATACACAAAATGGTCTATGCATTGATATGGTAAACAGTGCTTTACATCGAGAAAACAACAGAGTTATCCAGTAACATTCACATGCAAACTAGTGGATCAATCCTGATAGTTACACACTCTTTGCTTGAGCATGTGAGATTGTCATCAGAGGCTCTCCGTCTGCTCCTGCTTTCACTGATTGCTGTGCGTAATGGTGCAGGGCGTACTGAGTATGTACTAATAGTATGTACTCACTGGAGCACCCAGGGGGCTTTTCAAATGGGCCAACTAGTAACATATCACTCCTGAAAACAATCTTTGGCTTTTCACGTGAGGTAAATCTGCCCTACGATTGGATTTTGGAAAACCATGTGACGGTGAACTAATTCTGATTGGACATTCACATTGCGCACATCATCACACAGCTTCTATGAGGAGTACAAAGATGGCCGATGGCTGGCTCGAAAGTCCGCGGAGTTAACTTTTCAGCAAAAAAAAGTAAGTTTCTATCTCATATCATTAAAAAGTTATTTATAATTTAGTAAACCTTGGTCTTAGCCATCGTATACGACCATGTCGGCCCCAGAGGATTAAAGCACCATCGCTGTTGGTGTGTTCAATCAGACGACCTGATCAATTAGGTCTAATCAGAGATAAATGAAGTGCTGTGACTCTTTAAACTTTTAAAGCGCCGTCGCTGTGATCTGTCGGTGCCGACAGATCACACAGTACTTCATTCAGGTCTGATTACACCTGATCGCGGTCGACTGGTGCTTTGAAAGTATAAATCGTCACAGCGCTTGATTATTCAGATTTGTGATGACCTGATCAGGTCCGCCGATCAAACCTGATCAGAAAGCAACCGCTCAGCGCTTTCAAAGTTTAAAGAATTAGAGTGCTCCATTCACTCACGGCAACGTTTAATACAGCCAGTCGACTCATCAGCATTCTGTACACAGTAAAAATGGTCCACCAAGATTAAAAAAAATGAAAGTAAAAAAATATATAATGTTAAATTTGTTTCTGACCCACACCACACCATGTAGTACAAACCCAAACCACTGGGTGGAAACTGAACTGTCGGCATACGCTGGTTAATCATCAAGGTGTGACAGCACCTTTAGAGACGGTGGCACAAACAAAAATACAGGAGCCAGAGTTGGAGGTGGCAGAGCTAAAGATGTTGCGTTTCTTTTTGGGAGTGATGAGGATGGGCAGGATTAGGAATGAACATATCAGAGGGACAGCACAGGTGGCACGGTTTGGAGACAGAGTCAGAGAGATGAGATTGAGATGGTTTGGATATGTGCAGAGGAGGGACTCAGGGTATATAGGGAGAAGGATGCTGAGGATGGAGCCACCAGGCAGGTGGAGAAGAGGGAGGAGAAAGAGGAGGTTTATGGATGTGGTGAGGGAGCACATGCAGGGGGTCGGTGTGACAGAGGAAGATACAGAGGACAGGGTGACATGGAAACGATTGATCTGCTGTGGCGCCCCCTAACAGGATGATGACTTTTGTAGTTTTTGAGTTGGCCGACGTAAGCTGGTTAGGATGGACAAATCCACTCATCTACATCTTTAGTGTCAAAGGCTTACAGTGTTGAAGAGCAGAGAAAGATGTGGGTTTAATTAACTGGCAATAAATTCCTACTTTTTATTCATATGCATGAACAAGCAGTACACAGGAACTTTGATGCACAAATTCACACTCTGAATTTGTGCATCAAAATTCATCATGCCATGCACAGCGCTTGTGTCCGTCCCATCCATGGTGTGGTATAATTGTACTCGTTTGTGCACCTGCAGGCGTGTTTTTAAAATGAGGTGTGGTCAGGCACATTACTCGTGCACTGGTGTTCTGTGGCTGCAGGAAGGAGTTACACCATAGTTCACCAAAAACCTGGAATGCAGAGTTTGAATATTTGTACAGCACAATGTTAATACTCTTGGCAAGTGGAGAAGGCCAAATTACGTGACAGTGGCAAGATGGTTACTTTCAAGAGGTGGGGATCGACTGGATGTATAACTGAGTGGTTGCCAAAAGGTTGGATTGATGGTGTGTTGGCTGACGCATGCTGAAAATTTCCCAGACCAGGGGCCTCATGTACAAAGACGTGCATGGATTGCCTACTGAAATATGCCGTACGCAAAAACCCAGAAACTGGCGTAAGCACCAAAATATCCAGATGTATCAAACTGTGCGTACACATGGATCCAAGCACGTTCCGTGTGTACATCCCACTGAGTCTACCCAGCTGTAAATAAGTACACTCTCTTTGGCGAAGAGAGAGATAACAGAGAACAGAGATAAGCACAGACACCAGCAGGCTTCAGGGCTTATATAGGACTTACTTCTTGAAATCCATTAGCCCTATGCACTTTAGGCTATGTGCTATATATCATCAAGATACAGCTTGGGCCCCAATGCTACTTTCTCATGGATTACTTATGTGAATATAGCACCCTCATGTGAGAATCTGAGTGTACCCACTGTTGAAGCAAATGTTCATTATTTAAATGTAATTTGCAACAAGCTATTCAAGGCCAAAATGCACACAGTTTGCACATGATGTACTCAATGTGAAGATGGTTACTTTAGAAATATCAAAATTTCCAGTACAATCTTATTTTAGGTAGGTTTTCTAATGTCATGTATCCTCTGTCCAGGTTCGTACCCGGGACACAGCTGCTCCCATTGGGGCCTTCATGTGGCCTCTCCACTGGTCTATGTGGCTTGGCATCTTCATCTCTCTCCATGTCACCGCCATCTTCCTCACTCTGTATGAGTGGCACAGCCCTTTTGGCATGACGCCCCGAGGACGCAACCGTGACCGGGTGTTCTCCTTCTCTTCAGCACTCAATGTTTGCTACGCTATCCTGTTCGGCCGCACTGTGGCGATCAAGCCCCCGAAGTGTTGGACAGGTCGTCTTCTGATGAACCTCTGGGCCATCTTCTGCCTCTTCTGTCTGTCCACTTACACTGCGAATCTGGCTGCTGTGATGGTCGGAGAGAAGACCTATGAAGAACTGTCAGGGATACACGACCCAAAGGTGTGGAAAAGGGAAAAATCCAGCATCTAGGACACATCTACTGTGTTGGAAATGCTTCATTCACATCATCCATTTTCTATACCTGCATACTCCAATTAAGGGTCATGGTGGACTGGAGCCATCATAGGGTGAGAGGCAGGGTACACCCTGGACAGGACACCAGTCTGTCACAGGGACACATAGAGACAGACAAACACATTCACACCTGCAGTCAATTTAATGTGACCAGTCCACCTAATCTGCATGTCTTTGGATGTGGGAGGAAGCCAAGCACCCGGACGGAACTCACATAAACACGGGGAGAACCTGCAAACTCCACACAGAAAGGTGGGACTTGATCTCACAACCTTCTTGCTGTGAGGCAACAGTGCTAACCACTAACATACAATGCCACTTCCAGCCCAGTCTGACATTTTTTTGTTTGTTTGTTTTGTTTGCTTTTTTTTTTTGTGGTCCCGTGACGAAAAGAGTCAAATTTTTGTGACAGGTTTTTTTAACTCACTGTTCCTAATCTTATGTTATCTAATTCCTTATCTTATCTTATCTTATCTAACCGTACTCCTACCCCCAACCATAACCTAATCTTACTCTTTCCCCCCACCCTAACCATAACCACCCTGACCCCCTGCTTCACTTTTAATTTCGTGCAGCCATCACGGAATGAATTAGAATGAATTTGTGCTGCCGTGATGAAAATGAGGCACTTTTCGTCACAATATCACGAACCAGTAGATTAATGTATATTTCGTGCTGCTGAATCACGACTTGCAATGAGACTAGGTTGCCACTTCACACAAATCCAGTTTGTTATATAAGGAAACAAGAATCCATTCATTTATTTTCCAGTAGTGGCAGCTCCAGAAGTTTTTTTTTTGTTTTTTTTTTCCTGTGTTCTGTCTTCTTGGTGGCATGAGTTTGGTGGGGATAATTATTTAATGGACTTTAAATAAATTTCAAAAGGATAACAATCGCTCTTCTCAAAGGACAAAATGTAAATTTGGAAAATTTTGGAAAGTTTATGGGTCATAAAAGAAAAACCAGAGCACCCTGCTCGTAGAGCGCAAACCTCCACCAACACTAGTTTCCAAATCCACAAAATCTGACCTTTGAAAAAATTTCAAGGTCAAAGTCCTTGTACGTAAGTATGTATTTTGTTCATGCACTTGATTCAGTTTTTTTTTTTTTTTTTTTTTTTTTTTTTGTGGCGTTGTCGGGGGGTTTTTTTTCCAACTTTTTTTGGTTTCTGAATTCTTTTTCAGATCATTTTCACAGAACCTTGGTTGTCTTTATTATGCACAATTTGCCTTTGCTTTTTTGGCACTTGGTTTCCAACTGATAACTGAAAGATAGACAAACAGGCATAAAATTGGAACCTCCATCCAATTTTGGTGGTGTAGGTAAATCCATCACAGAAAAATGAGAGTGACTGAGGCACTTTCGATTGAGATATAATGCAAAATGTACACCAAATGGACTTTTCAATATTAAATTCAAATGTCCACAAAATACACAAACTGGATCAGTTTGGTTAAGAAATAATGTAAAATATACATTAAATGGGGTTTTCAATGCTAAATTCAAATGTCTGCAAAATCTGTTATCTGGATCAGATCCGGATCAAACTTTGTCTGTTGATAAATGCTACCATCCTACATAACACTCTCAAATATGAAAGACATTTGATCTTTTTTGACAGAGTTATGATTTTTTTAAAAATCATTCAATGTTAAAGACAGGGATTTTTCCAATTGTACAAGATTTTTTTCTGACTCTGGCCTTTGAAACTTCAATCATTTTTGCCTATCAGGGTATGAATCTTCAGTAAAAATTTCATAATGACATATGAAAAATTATGGGCTCGAGGCTGTTCGCAAACAAACAATCAAATGAAGGGGCAAAAACATACAGACAGTCAGGACAGTACCTTCTGTCCTTTAAATGGTGTTGGGGAAAGTGTAGTGACACGGACCCACAACAGGGGGCGCAAATGAACGGTCAACAGATGAGGCAACAGGTAATTTAATGTTGTGAATGTGCACGACGACTATACAGACAATCTCAGAATATGATAGCAGTCAATACACAAAGGTGACGTGTGGGCAGGCTCGAGGATAGAAGACGTCTGTCCTGAGAAGAGCCGGAACCACACGATTTCCGCCGCCACCGAACCTGGTGAATACTGGAGCTGCCAAGTCCCGAATTCCCAGGTGATCACCATCCCCGACTGTCGGATCTGGTACTGCTGGTGAGGAGCACAAACAGTGAGATGTGGATGTGTGCACACCCAGTAACAAAAACAGAAGGTGGAAAGTCAGCTCCACCTCTAATCACACACTCATGCAGCTCCTGTTAACCACTTATCTGGTTGGAGTGTGAAGCGAAGCCGTCGCTGATCACACCAAATGCCAATCCCACAGATAAGGAAACACTTACAGGAAAACAGCTGCAAAGAAGTTCAGACTATTAGTCAGTGTTTTCAGTTTAGCAGAGAATTACCTTCACAGGTAGATGATATCTCGGCAATGAGGTGGAGATGACGTCCGGGTTTTATGAAGTAGTATGATGAAGCGTAGATGGGTGACAGCTGTCATGAGATAATGAGTGACAGCTTCACCCCCGGCTGTGTCCGTGGCAGCAGCGCCCTCTCGTGCCTGAAGCCCGCACTTCAGGCAGGGCGCCCTCTGGTGGTGGGCCAGCAGTACCTCCTCTTCTGGCGGCCCACACAACAAATGGTGCAATTTTCATTCACACTTTTTGAATGTTTGACTGTCGTCTTCCTGTTTCTCACTTTTTACCAGGTTCTGGTTGGATGTAGTTGAAGTAGTTAGATATTATAAATATAAATATATAAATATAAATATAATTATAAATAAATAAATACGTGTCCTGGGTTATGTGAGTGATGCTTAGTTGATTCTCTACAGTGCATAAGCAATACTTCATGGGCAAACTGAAATGTCAACTTCATGGTTGATTAAGTTGTGTTGCTGAAATTCCTGGGGGAGGAGCTCCACCCCATCGAGCCCTGCCCTTTTTTCTCTAACTGTAGGTCTGACACCACTTAATGTCACTTTTTATTGACTAGTTATCTCATTTATGAGATGTTGGCATTACGAAGGCGTTTTAGGGCCACAGTGAATTTCTTTTATTTAGACTTCGAGAATAAAGTCGTAATGTTACGAGAATAAAGTCGTAATTTTAAGACTTCGAGAATAAAGTCGTAATATTATGAGAATAAAGTTATAATTTTACGAGAAAAAAGTCATAATTTTACAAGAATAAATTCGTAATTTTACGAGAATAAAGTCATAATATTACGAGATTAAAGTCATAATATTTCAACTTTTTTCTTGTAATATTACAACTTCTTTCTCATAAAAGTACGACTTTATTCTCGTAATATTATGACTTTTTTCTCGTAATATTACGACTTTAGACTTTAAGAAATTCAATGTGGCCCTAAAACTCCGTCATATGGCATCTTTCTGTGTATCCGTCAGAGTTCATGGCAATAAACATTTTGCAATTCCGTTTTTCTTCAAACACACATTTAGCTCATACGTTAAGTATAAACAGCACATGAAGGTCAGGTATGTTGCTTCAGAACAGCCACTTTTGTGATGAGCACAGCCTTTTAAAACTTTAGTAATCAAATATATTCTCTTTAATGAAACAACCTTTCTAACAGTTTAGCTAATTAATCCTTCCTGTCACCTCACTGAACTGCAAAAGTACAGAAATAATGAGTCAGTGCATCCAAATACCTCTAAAAGTCTCAGAACTGGAAAAATACCAGCATTTACACCATCGGACTCAGAGTGTAAATGTTAATATAAATCAATCCTGTTTGAAGCCTTTCTGCGGGTAACATCTGGATTTCTTTCTTCTTTCCTGCAGTTGCACCATCCCTCTCAGGGGTTCAGGTTTGCAACTGTGAGAGAAAGCAGCGCCGAGGACTACGTCAAGAAGAGCTTCCCTGAAATGCACGAGTACATGAGACGATACAATGTCCCGGCAACGCCAGACGGCATACATCATCTCAAGTAAGACATGTTGACTATTCTAGACACTTTAGTGCATTGTGTCCCACAAATATATTAACTACCAACTGTTACAAATAAACGTCTGGCCAACTGTCACACAAATACTGACGTCCGCCAATCTGGATCCGGATTGCCTCCAAAATTCTTGTATACAAGAAACCAGCCTGGTATTAATCATTGCCAGGTGTCAAACACCACTGCAGGGTTTTAATGCCAATGTCTAAAACTTAAAGAAGCACCTTGTCAAGTTTAGAGGCAGGTTTTCCATAGACGTACCTCGTCTGTGTCCATCAAAAGGTCAACATGCTCCACGGCACAGATCAGCACAACTCTAGAAAGTTGACTTAAACTTGTGACAGCTTTCAACATGTTGTACTTCAGTCTATTCCAGATTCAGCTCAGTTCAAGCTTTAATTTTCACACTGTACACAGCAGAATCATTCTATGCCTTCACCGTGGCATCCTGAGCCCAACGGAAGTGGCTGGGAGAAAAAAAACACTTTCCCCAACTTTTGCCGAGTGGTGTGCCAGCCCTTTGATATACCACATTGTTCTTAATATAAGATGACCCTGATTATAAGATTACTTATAGCCCTTTTCCAAGACCTCTTTTTTGGAAGAATACTTTCACAAGATCAAATAGTTTTTAAAGAAAATGCTTTTATTTGGCAATAATGCTTATAAAAGCACACTATCAGAAAAATGAAACAAGCGAGATTATATAAAGTAGTACTGCAATAAACAGTGCAAACACACCTACCTTGGCTTGTCTTATCATGATGTAATGCCGTCTCAGTCTGCCTATTCTCCACAGGTAGAACATTCTGCAAACAATAGCATAATGATGTATTCCATAGAATTTTTGGATTGATAAATGCTCAAAAGACCCTGAGATGTTTTTGTCAAATGATGAAGGAAGTGACTGTGGAGAT
Organism: Thalassophryne amazonica; assembly: GCF_902500255.1. Lineage (NCBI taxonomy): Eukaryota > Metazoa > Chordata > Actinopteri > Batrachoidiformes > Batrachoididae > Thalassophryne > Thalassophryne amazonica. The sequence continues at coordinate 55,322,153 of NC_047119.1, read as the reverse complement.
TTTAACAGTTTGTACATAACCAAACAAACTAGAGGTCGTTCTTTAATAAGTCTGAACCGCCAGTGCCTGTTGTGGAGTCTGGTCAAAGGGGGAGAAAGGGGCAGAAGTAAAAAGCATACAACGTGGTGTGATTCTGCTGCCCTCTTTATTAAGATGCCATATTCACTTGTCAGAGCACCCTGGGTGATGTGTGCAAAATTCTGCCTAAAGAGGGGGTGGGCGGATGCTCAATCACCTCTAAATATTACATCTGTCAGACCGCCGATTTCAATCAAAAAAATCTGATTTCATCACAAATAAAAAATATCACAAATCACAAATGCGCGCACGTTTTTCTTTAATTGAGCCCACGAATTAATAAAATGTGCTCTCAAATTAATAAAATGTGTGCACGTTTTTTTGGCTGTGATCATTCATGCGCACGTTTTCCTTTAATCGAGCTCTCAAATTAATAAAACATTTGCACGTTTTCTTTTAATCGAGCCCTCGAATTAATAAAACGTGTGCACGTTTTCCTTTCGTTCAAAATGAAATTCATAATATGACCTAAATTGTCATCCTCACGACAGGGAGAAGCTTCGCCCTCAGCATCCTTTTTAATGTGCTTAAACTCCAGATGATGTCATGCTGGGCACCTGGAGTTCTCTGTATGTCCCTGTGCACCCAAACCATGATGATACACTCTGACCAGATCCATTTCTAAAGGGGAACTGTATCACTGTCTGCTGGTTTGTTGGCTAATAGCCAATATTTATGTGTCATGACAATATTGAATGCACGTTTGTGCACACAATGTAATAAAACAAGCGCACAATATAACAAAACGTGTGCACAATATAACAAAACGTGTGCACAATATAACAAAATGTGTCCACAATATAACAAAATGTGTGCACAATATAACAAAATGTGTACACAATATAACAAAACGTGTGCACAATATAACAAAATGTGTGCACAATATAACAAAATGTGTGCACAAATAACAAAATGTGTGCACAATATAACAAAACGTGTGCACAATATAACAAAATGTGTGCACAATATAACAAAATGTGTGCACAATAACAAAACGTGTGCACAATATAACAAAATGTGTGCACAATATAACAAAATGTGTGCACAATATAACAAAACGTGAGCACAATATAACAAAATGTGCGCACAATATAACAAAACGTGCACACAATATAATAAAATGTGCACACAATGGGCCTCATGTATCAACGTTGCGTACGGTGATATTTGAGCGTATATGAGGTGTACGCCAAAACGGCTGCGCTACTTGGCATTTATCAATGTGGTCGTTGGCGTACGCTGCGCTGAAAATATACACCAGGTCGAGAGGTGGTGTAAATTATACACCAAAATGAACCAGCGCTGGAATCCACATAAAAATGAAGATGATCAACATGATAAACAGTGCCATTATACAAATCAATGCATATGTTACATAAATAACACTTTCCTGATTATACTACATAATAATCAATACAAATCCCACCTTTGTGGGATTGTTATGGAGCACGATCTGTGGTCACAGCGCTGACTGCAAAGACAGTGCTGCTCGCCTTTTTCTCCAGACTTCGAGCCTGGAGCCAGAGCAGCGCTGAGCTTAACTTCATGTGGTGTGATCGTTTTAGACTATGAAATTGATAATAACAACTGTAGTTTCGTCATTCCCTTAATTCGCCCGTGCTGCAACCAGGTTTTGTCGTCTCCATTCGGTTGTCACAATAAAATAAATACAGAAATACATTTAAAAAATAAAGAAATCTGACAGATTAGGCGTGTCTTATTAATTGAGCGAGCAAATATCCACATGTCAAGAATTATTGACATGTGAAAAGAGAATACAGTGGTCCCTCGCTATAACGCGGTTCACCTTTCATGGCCTCGGAGTCTCGCGGAGTATTTAGTCCAATTTAGCCTGCCTTTTTTTTTTACAGGGTTCTGCGTATCTGTTTATAAGAATCTTGTTGCCCAGAAGAGAAAAGAGCGCCAACAACTACTCATAACTGTGTTTGTCACACGGAAACACACACCTGCTGCAGCGAGATGTGAGTGGAAAAAAGCGCAGCGCCAGGACGCAGAGACGCGATCTGTGACATACTGGTCAGTCACTATTAATAATTTCTTATATGTCCGACCTCGTTCGTTGATCGTTAAAATTAAATTTGTTAGTTCTAAATGCCATCATAATTATTTATAGGAAAACTTTCTATTTTTATTTCTCAAACAAATGTTTGGGCCTGAAAACAGTTTGATATTATTTTCCTACTAAGGTTTGAACTTTGAGAGTGTTTACACACGAGAGAAAAGTGAGAAAATGTTCATGCCTGATTGAGAAAGTGTATAAACTGTGTACTGAGGGGTTTTACAGCTTTGAAACATCTATAATAATTGTAAAAAATAACGCTGACTACGTCGCGGTTTCGCGTATTACGGGCTATTTTTTAGAACGGAACTCCAGCGATTAATGAGGGACCACTGTAACACTTTTTTGATTATATACTACAAAACAACTGATACGACGGCCGCTTTTGATGCTCTATTGGCACGCGTCGTGATTGCAGTTCTTTTTCATTGCCGTCTTTCCGGCTTCCATGTCGTAAAATGAGGGTGTGTCTGAAGCAGAGTCTGAATATTTATGGGCGTGTTTATTATAATTACGATCGTTTCCACCCTCCGCATTTATCAAGATCACGTCAGGCGTACGCCAGAAATGGGCAGGTGCGCACTGCTTGATACATGTTACGGCGACTTTGGTGTATTTCAAGTTTACGCCGTAAATTTACGCCACAAGTGCGCAACATTGATACATGAGGCCCACTATAACAAAACGTGCGCACAATATAACAAAACGTGCGCACGTTCTCTCCACATGCAAAACATTTTGCAATGACACTTCCAGGGCTCTGTAATAATTTACTTCACTGAAATGTTTTGCACAGCGTCATATTAAAGCAGGAATCCTTGGCTTTGACAGCAGCTTAAACAGTTCCTACCTGTTTAAAACCAGGCAACTGCACTTAAATAATGCATTTGATACTGTTCAGTTTTCTCCTCATCAAAGATAAAACACCCATTTCCCACTCGAGGTGGAATTTTCCCATCAGCCTCTCACTAAAACGAAGGAACACCCAGATTGTCTGCCAATGAGGACATGTGAGCCTACACAAAGCTAGCACTTCCTGTTTTCTTGTACTAGACTCTTTCAAAATAGGAGCACATTTCAACTTAATAGTACGAGGACCAACCCAGTCTCACAAGTTTCTTTTCTGTGTTTTTTTATTTTACTATTACTAACCCTCCCCCTAACTCTAACCATAACCATAACTTAACCCTACCCCTTCCCCTAACCATAACTCCCCCAGACCCCCCTGCATAACTTTTCATTTCATGCTCCCGTCATGGAATGTATTCGAATGAATTCATGCTCCCATTACAAAAATGTGGCACTTTTCATGACAATATCACGAACCAATAGATTCATGTATATTTTGTGATGCTCAATTCCAAAATGCCGTGAGATATGGTAGACCAGCACACACCGATGAGATCATCACTGGTCGGATGCAGAAGAGCTGAGAAAATCTTTTTGTTTCTGTTTACAATATGTTGGGGTCATGAAATTAATTTATTTTATGGTTGCGGTTTAACTAACGTTCTTCAAAAAAGCAGTTGTGCTGATTCTTGGCAAAGGGTGTACATATGGTAAAAATCTCTTCTGATGGGTCTATTGTTGAAATAAAATAGTCAGAGGGAACAAGAGGAACTAATTTGTGAGTGTTTCACGGGTGTTTTGCACCACTTACCGTTGCAGATGTACGAGGTCTCTTAGAAAAGTATCCGACCTTTTTATTTTTTTCAAAAACCATATGGATTTGAATGATTGCATCAGCCAAGCTTGAACTTTCGTGCGCATGCGTGAGTTTTTTCACGTCTGTCGGTTGCGTCATTCGCCTGTGAGCAGGCTTTGTGTGAGGTGTGGTCCACCCCTCTCATCGGATTTTTATTGCGAATAAATATCTGAAGGATTTGGAGCTTTGCTGCATCAATTTTTTCCAGAAACTGTGAGAGACCTCCAGGTGGTAACCATTCGGAAAATTCAAATGGCTTTCAGGGACAATTTTATGGGGATTACACAGATTAAGGAGTGCTCCAGTTGGTTTAAAGACCGCCCACAGCTGCTGCGAGCGAGCCGCGCTCCGAGCGCTGATCGACAGGCTCAAACCCCGCTGAAACAACCAGATCATTTCCAATGTGAAGGCTTTGTTGATCCGGGACGTCATCTGACTTACACAAAAATGGCAGGAGACGTGGACATCAGTACTTTTTTGGCACATTCCACTCTTACAGGAGTTTTTTTCATGGAAAGAAAAGCGGACGAATGCGCCACGGAGCCGTTCATTGCGTGGCACAAAACCACCTCCGTGTTGGTCTCACAGGACGGCTTTCAGATGGCTTTCAGACGGCTGTCGGTGGGTTTTCAGTCATGTGACTAACCGAGAAATTGTAGATGAGCCTGGACATGCCAGAACATGTCCTGTGAGGCTTCATCACGGCATTGCTTTGCGCCATGCGGCTCCACCGCGACGTGCGGAATTCCTCCGCTCCTCTTTCTATGACAAAAACTCCTGTAACAGTGGAATGTGCCGTTAATTTCCAAACTGGACGCTGTGTTTTATCCGGGACGTCGTCTGACTAGCACAGGAATTGCGGAAGACGTGGACATCAGCACTTTTTCGGCACATTGAGACAGACGTGCGGAGGAATTCCGCGCGTCACGGTGGAGCCGCATGGCACAAAGTAAAAAGGTCGGATACTTTTCTAACAGACGTCGTATATGAACTTTAAGAGTGTGAATATGGTCCTGAATATAAGACAACCCTCTTTTTTCCAGATAAGTTTAAACTACCATCTTACATTTTGATCAATATATATTATATATTTATATTTTATTTGGATATGCTCCAAAATACAGTGCTTCCTATTAGATGCCAAATTCTTCACCAATCTTCACTTAAAAAAAAAATGTTTGTTTTGGGGAAATCCGGCTAACAATCCACCCAACAACATATGCGAGGAACACCATAACCCTTATGGTAAAAATCACACCATTGCAGCTGTCATTCCCCATTGCCTGCCTGTCGGTTTTCATTCTGATCTCACCCTCCTCCTCTTCCTCCTCCTCCACAGCCTGCTATTGCTGTCATCCTAAGCTTCTTCAACATTCAGCTGGCATCCCCTTGGAGCACAGCAAGGATATAGTGAGAAAATGCAGCTAGAATGCAGGTCTAGACAGAGTAAACCATAATTTCAATGGGCAAAATTAGATTTTTTTTTTTCTCACCTTGTGAAATGCTGATTAGAAGGTTCAAGGTAAAAATGTCATCTTTAGAGAATTACATCTCAGGAACAAGACAGCATACAAGTGAGCCGCAATACAACAGAGTTTATTTTCCAGCGGAGCGGGCTTTAGTTCTCAGTCAGGTCTCGTGTTGGCGGCTTTGATGTGAATTACGTTATAGTGCCGTCCGTCGATACTGCTTTGACAGAAGCAGAGCGAGTGCAGACTCACTGACGCTCTTATTCCCATTCTCTGACCATTTAGGTGTGTATGGAACCAAAGCTGCATTTAATAATCCTTTCAAAATCAATACGTGAATTATCCAGTGGTTAAAATAAAGGTGGGCGGGGGCGCACAGATTGAATAAACCAAAAAAAAAGAAAGAAATAGTGTAATTATATAGTAAACTAATATCTTTTCTTTGTCTCGTGAAGCCCAGATATATACTGCTGGTGGTTTTTTTGTTGTTGTTTTTTTTATACTATGCACAAAGCAAAGATGTTTTAAGGCATGTTACTCTGGATGACTGTTTTGCATTTTAATCATTTATTCAATTGACATTTAGGATATTGTACTCATGAGAATTTCAGTTCCACTTAAGATGAGACATGATAAAAATATTCAGAATTTGCAGCTGTTTTTCTGCTGCATTTGTCATTCTCAGCCATGCCCACGGTGGACATTGAAAATAAGAGGAAATTAATTTTTCCAGTATTTTTTCCAGATTTTTAACAACTTGGTGTCATTAACAGAACGATAAGGGGAACATCTGCAGCCTGTGTGCTCAGTAAATATAGTATTTAGAGAACACGCTGACTTCTATTACCGCCAACCAACAAATGTCTCGTGCAGTTTTGTTCATTAAAGTGGCACCGATTAAGAAAAAGACATTTTATCAACTTAGATTTTAAGTGTAAAGCAAAATAATGTATGACAAATTTGAATCTGGCTGCCAGCAGTTCTTAGTGTGAGTTCACCCTCAAAAATCACCTGCATGCATTCATTCATTCATTCATTCAAATGTATGATTCAACTACTTTTACAAGCACTACTGCACAGAAGGAAGCACTGTGATTATTTATTTATGTCTTGTTGTTGCTTGCTTGTTTTTATCATACTGGTTAGATGATTGGTTGGCAGCGGTGAGCACAACTAGCTTTGATAGCCGCTAACTATGATAACGGCAAATAATAGCAATAATGGCAAAACATTCAGCTAAGGCTATCGCTAACTGCTAACTTTTACAATATGAATGTAGCTTTGGCTTGGGTTAGTGTCTCTAAAACCCTGAGAAACAGATCTTAATTGGTGTAATTTTAATATGTTGAACTATTTTAGAATGCCAAAATCAGGTGATGATCAACTTAGGGTGACCATATTTTGATTACCAAAAACCAGGACACTCAGCCCGGCAATGAGATACTCAGATGATACTCAGTTGGCAGTGGCTACTAATCGGCAGAACCAAAACGGTTGGCAGAATCCGGAATGATAATACAATTGACAGAATGACTGACAGAACAACACCTTACTATGCCCCCTACTTTCAAGATATTGATAACCAATCACAAGATAATGCCCCCCCAATGTTCAAAGCACAAACTTCTGTCCCATTTAGCACTAATCGCCAGAATAGCAAATCGCCATATTGGAAAATTTACCATCACTAACACTAGATGGCACCACACAAACTCCCGCTTTGCCATTCCATCACTGTTTTGTCAAGAGTTTGGGGCTTCTAATGCCGACATATAGCTTTATATAGTGGGTAAATAACTTGATTATTTTAATGGTGAGACCTGATCATCTCATCAATACTTGTTTTGGGGGTAATATAAGCAAAAACATCCCATTCCACTGATTACCAGTCATTCAGTTCCATTCTGCCTATAATTCCGGCAATTAGTAGCTCCCCGAATGCTGGTCAATTTAATGGCCCAATGAAAAACAATGAAAACCACGACATTGTCATCACATTCTAAAAAAAAAACAGGATGGCCAGGACAGGACATGAAAACAGAACATGTCCTGGGAACATTTCATTCACGGTACAGAAAGTAGTAAAGGAACAAGAAATATTAAGAAATAAAAATATTCAAGTTGGAGCTTGAGATGGATAGCTGGATTGGGGCGGTGTCTGATGTTTGATGGACGTTGTACTGGATCGTCATGGTGAAGATGAAGCTGAGCCTGAAGGTGAGACTGTGAGATTTACTCTCCTATCCTCACCTATGGTCATGAACTTTGTGTAATGACCAAAAGAATAAAATTGAGGATACAAGCGGTGGAGATGAGATCCCTTCATTAGGTATCTGGACTTACAGTCCTGGACATGGTGAGAAACTTGATTATCTGAGAGGGACTCAGAGTAAAGCTGCTACTTCTTCACTTCGAAAGGAGCCAGTTGAAGTGTTTTGGTAATTTGGCTGCCCCCTGGTGGTGTCCCTAAGGAGTTTTTTTCCAGGAATGTCTAACAAGTGGGAGGCTCCCGGGGAAGACCCAGGATACGCTGGAGGGATGATATTTCCCAAATGGTTTAAGAATATCTTAATATCAAAATATTTCCTGGTATGTTCACTCACATTGTAGCTGATACACTGAACCTGAATCTTCCAAAGTCACCGCTCGTTTGACACAAAGTCATTCCAGTGGTACCCAAGGATCCGCCAAAGAGTCCTCGTACCAACGACATCTAATCTTCACCTTAGGTCACTGGTTACCAAGTCCAAGTCTGACAACCATGCAGTAAGACAGACAGCCCCAGGACCCTAAAGACTTGGGCCATATGCACAAAGCTTCTCAAAGTCCTCTCAAAGACCTCCTAACTTAGCCTAAAATTTCCTGGTATGGAATCTTAGCCTGATGCCGCGTTCACGCCGGACGACACATGAGTAATCCCTATGGAAGGACGCATTGTGGCACCACAAAAATCCAAGCCACACAATGCGACGTGAATGAAGCGATTTTGAGCGATTGGTGCATTTGTGGCGCAATATCACGTTGCATCGCCCTCCTCCCCAGGTTGAAAAATCTGAACTTTTTCGTCTTGTTGCATCACGATGACCAATTAGGGACTGGATATTTAGTGACGTGGAGATGTCTGGAGTTTATACTTGATGTGGACATGTCCTGTCTCTGGCAGCCAGCCTGTGAGCAGGACCTATATCCCTTTTGTCCTTTATTTCACAATTATGACAGAGTTTGAGGGGAGAGCGAGCAGCAGCACCATAGCAGCAGCAGCAGCCAATTTTCCTTTTCACGTGCGCGAGCAAATGAATCATCCGTGAAGATTATTTTATTTATTAACTACACAGATGTATAATAAGACAAATGGTGACTGCTTTATAACACAATTATGACAGAGTTGGAGGGGAGAGCGAGCAGAAACACTGCAGCAGCGGCAGCAGCAGAGACAGCAGCCAGTCTTTTTTTCACATGCGTGAGTGAATGAATCGTCCATGAAGATGATTTTATTAACTACACAGATGTATAATAAAACAAATGGTGACTGGTTTATAACACAATTATGACAGAGTTTGGGGGGAGAGCGAGCAGCAGCACCGCAGCAGCAGCTACAGCTGCAGCCAGTTTTTTTTTCTTTTTTTTAATTGTTCACATGTGCACGTGCAAACGGTACAGGAGGTCCTCAAACTGGGTCCTGGAGAGGCGGAAGTACCACTGAAAGCGGCCGTCATCCAGAAGCAGTTCCTGCAGCAAATAATGAAACTCCCTGAATTGGGAACGTCTCATGAGGATGTTGTGAACCCAGGGACGGTGCTGCTGGTGACGTTTTTCAGCTTTCCACAACAAACAGAGCAGAGCAACTCGCTCCGTGTGATCAAGGTCCGCCATGTTGACATGAGGGCAAGCGGAATAGAAGCTCCTCCTATTTGATGATGCATGGGGGTGAATTTTTGCAGCGAAAGCAGAGTGACACACTGGGCGATGGTGGCATGTCCATTGCCAGGCGAGAGACGCAAATTTGTGGCATTGCATGTCGTGCGGTGTGAACACGCCATAAGAGTGAGCCAGGAGATGTCTGAGAGCGAGTCTGAGCAAGAAGGAGACAGAAACTCCTATCTTAGTGAGGGGGCAAAGTTTGCAAAGTACCATTGCTAGGTACGAGGTCTGTTAGAAAAGTATCCGACCTTTTTATTTTTTCAAAAACCATACGAATTTGAATCATGTGTGATTGCATCAGCCAAGTTTGAACCTTCGTGTGCATGTGTGAGTTTTTTCACGCCTGTCGGTTGCGTCTTTCGCCTGTGAGCAGGCTTTGAGTGAGGTGTGGTGCACCCCTCTCATCTATTTTTTATTGCGAATAAATGTCTGAACGATTTGGAGCTTTGCTGCATCAATTTTTTTCCAGAAACTATGAGAGACCTCCAGGTGGACACCGTTCGGAAAGTTAATATGGCTTTCAGGGACGATTTTATGGGGATTACACAGATTAAGGAGTGATCTAGACGGTTTAAAGACCGCCCACAACTGCTTATCTGATTGTGATTGTGCATGAGCTGGACCTGCCCCAACATGTCCTGGAAGGCTTCATCACGGCGTTGCTTTGCGCCATGCAGCCACTCCTCTTTCCATGACAAAAACTCCTGTAACAGTGGAATGTGCCGTTCATTTCTAAACTGGATGCTGTCTTGATCCGGTATGTCGTCTGACTAGCACAGGAATTGTGAAAAGAGTGGACATCAGCATTTTTTCGGCACATTGAGACAGATGTGCGGAGGAATTCCGCGCGTCGCGGTGGAGCTGCATGGCGCAAAGCAACACCGTGATGAAGCCTTCCAGGACATGTTGGGGCAGGTCCAGCTCATGCACAATCACAATCAGATAATCACACGACTGAAAAGCAACCGGAATCCATCTGATATCCACCTTTAAGCCGTCCTGTGAGACCAACACCGAGGTGGTTTTGTCCCGCGTAATGAACGGCTCTGTGGCGCGTCCCTCCGCTTTTCTTTCCATGAAAAAACCTCCTGTAACGGTGGAATGTACCGAAAAAGTGCTGATGTCCACATCATCAGCCTTTTTGTGAAAGTCAGACGAGGTCCCGCATCAACAAAGCCTTCACGTTGGAAATGATCTGGTTGTTCCAGCGGGGTGTCAGCCTGTCGATGGGGGCTGGGAGCGCGCCGCGCTCTCAGCAGTTGTGGGCGGTCTTTAAACCGTCTGGATCACTCCTTAATCTGTGTAATCCCCATAAAATCGTCCCTGAAAGCCATATTAATGTTCCGAAGGGTGTCCACCTGGAGGTCTCTCACAGTTTCTGGAAAAAAATTGATCGTTTTCGATTCGATTGAAAAATCGTTCAGACATTTATTCGCAATAAAAAATAGACGAGAGGGGTGGACCACACCTCACTCCAAGCCTGCTCACAGGTGAATGACGCAACCGACAGGCGTGAAAAAACTTACGCATGCGCACGAAGGTTCAAGCTTGGCTGATGCAATTACACGTGATTCAAATCCATATGGTTTTTGAAAAAATAAAAAGGTCGGATACTTTTCTAACAGACCTCATATGACGTGGTCCTGTAAGAGCTGTGATTGCTTGTCATGGAAAGGGAAGGGGAAATTTAAAAAAAAATTAATTCACTCTGCACTCCTACATATGAATGAACAGTAAATTCAACCAATCATTTAACTGCAATAAGAAATGTATAATCATGAAAATAATTTAATGTCATGATGATGATACTCAGCAAAATTAAATTGGAGTGACTGCCGGGCCGGTCGTTAAACCTGTAAATTCTTGTGCTGCAGTGCATTATGGGAGTTCTGTGTTTTGGGGTTTTAAATGTTGCTATTGTGGTTCATGTTAGTTTAAAAATATTGGTAGTGTTGTTGAGTTATTGTGTTTTTGTAGTTCAGTTGGTTTAGTGAGTTAAGTGTCACCATGTTGTCACCGTAAGTGAAAAGTGTATCCTTTTTAATGCCGTCCCTGTGTTGTTTTTTCTGAGAAATAAGAGCACCTCCTAGTGGCAGAGTGCCAGAAAGACAAACGGTCTCTCCTGTCTTTCATTCCACACAGTTCACAACAAAATGAATTGTTATACAGCTTGCAGATGTTTGAACATATCTTATTCACATGCTGATTATCTGCATATTAAAAGTGTGCATGGCTGCGTGACTTTATTAACAAGTTCAATGTAAGTACATAGTATAATTGTAAATACATTAAAATTACATGCATGACACAAGAAAGTGAAAGCACTTATTTCTGTTGTTGTCCATTTAAAATCAAATGACAAAATAGAATAACAAAATAAAATATCAATAATACTGATAATAAAAATAATGAAAATATTGTGTGTATGTGATAACAAGAACCTCAACAATTTCTAAATACATGAAGCGAGTAAAGTAACATAAAATAATTACGTAGATCAAGCTGGTAGTGTGTTACTGACTCACTGTCGTCCTACATACGGAGAATAGCTCTCCTTCCTCTGTGTCTTTTCCACCAGCTTGTCTGCTTAAGACACTCTTAGGATTCTTAAAAGTCCTCCTCCCTCCTTTTACCAGTTTGGGCTCTCTTAAGGCCTAAGGTGCTTTCAATTTCAATTTCAATTTTAATTTATTTTCATTTATATAACGCCAAATCACAACAGAGTTGCTTCAAAGTGCTTCACACAGGTAAAGTCTAACCTTACCAACCCCCAGAGTGGGGGTAAGGAAAAATTCCCTCTGAGGAAGAAATCTCAAGCAGACCAGACTCAAAGGGGTGACCCTCTGCTTGGGCCATGCTACAAACATAAATTACAGAACAATTCACAGAACAATTCACGGACGAATATACAAGAAATGCTATTGGCGCATAGGACAGGAGGGTCGCCAACATCAATACAAGTCCCATCTCTGGATGGAGCTGCACCTTAAACAGAGAGAAAAAACAGAATCAGCCATCAGAAAGACAAAAAATACTGTATAATTTGCCAGCATTAAGCAACAAGAAAAACAGAGAAATACTAAGGTGATCACCGGCCACTAGCCCTAAACTTCCCTAAAAGACCCAGAATTTAGGTAAAGTTGAGGCCGCAGCTCGCTCCAATTACTAATAAATGAATTAAAAGAGTAAAAAGCATAAAACAAAACTGTACCAGTATGCTAGCCATATGAAAGGGAAAATAAGTGCGTCTTAAGTCTGGACTTGAAAATCTCCACAGAATCTGACTGTTTTATTGATGCGGGGAGATCATTCCACAGAACAGGGGCACGATAAGAGAAAGCTCTGTGACCCGCAGACTTCTTATTCACCTTAGTTACACCAAGTAGTCCTGCGCCCTGAGAACTTAAAGCCCGGGCCAGTACGCAAGGTTTAATTAGGTCAGCTAGGTAGGGAGGTGCCAGTCCATGAATAATTTTATAGGTTAACAGAACCTTATAGCAGTTCCGTATAGCAGAACCTTAAAATCTGATCTCACTGGGACAGGAAGCCAGTGAAGGGATGCCAAAATGGGTGTAATGTGGTTGTACTTTCTGCTTCGTGTCAAAAGTCTGGCTGCAGCATTTTGAACCAATTGGAGACCCCTAATACTAGACTGTGGTAAACCAGAAAATATTATATTATTATATTATATTATATTATATATTATATATATATATATATATATATATATATATATATATATATATATATATATATATGTATGTATATATTATAATATAACATTCCAGTAGTCCAATCTAGAAGAGATAAATGCATGGATCAGGGTCTCAGCATCAGCCATAGACAGGATGGGACGAATCTTCACTATAGTATTTCGCAGGTGGAAGAAAGCAGTCGTAGTTATATTTCTAATGTGGAGGCCAAAGGACAATGAAGGCTCAAAAATTACCCCAAGATTCCTCACTTTGTCAGTGTGATGTATGACACACGAGCGTTAACTGGTCAAATTGATGCCGATGTCTCAATGGACCAAGAACCATCATTTCAGTCTTATCAGAGTTTAAAAGTAGGAAGTTTCTAGACATCCAACTTCTCACTGCTGCAAGGCAATCTTCTAAGGATTTTATGTGAACGAGATTACCAGCAGTTATCGGCATGTATAACTGAGTATCATCTAGCAGTGAAAGGTAATCCCAAAACGCCGTAATATGTGCCCAAGAGGTGCTATATAAAGGGAGAAAAGCAGGGGGCCTAAGACAGACCCCTGTGGAACCCCAAATTTCATGTCACTAAGGTTGGAGGTAGTGTTACTGTACAAAACACAGTGAGAACGACTGGTCAAGTATGACGTCAGCCATGCAAGGACACTTCCAGTAATCGCAAAATGATTTTCCAGCCTATCAAGTAGAATATGATGATCCACTGTATCAAATGCAGCACTGAGATCTAACAGCAACAGAACCCTAGTGGTGTCCGAATCCATTGTAAGCAGAAGATCATTCACCACTTTAGTCAGAGCCATCTCTGTGGAATGATATTTTCTAAAAGCAGACTGCAGTGGCTCAACGAGATTATTCTCAGTAAGATAGTCTACGAGCTGCCATGACACCACTTTTTCCAGAATTTTAGAGAAAAATGATAGATTTGATATCGGCCAATAGTTTTTCAATACACTAGGGTCAAGATTAGGTTTCTTAAGTAATGGTTTAATCACTGCGGATTTGAAACCTTTAGGAACAGATCCAGAAGTTAAAAAAAGATTAATCATTTCCAGCACAGTCGGCCCAAGAGTGGGCCACAGGTCCTTAAACAGTTTTGTTGGTATAGGATCAAATAAACAGGTTGTGCTTTTTGTTGACATTACGAGTTTTGTCAGCATACCTAGTGAGATACTATCAAATTCTGTAAATCTAGGTAATACCTCAGTAGTGGTGCCCACGTCAATAGCAGGGTGTAGTGGCTGGGTTAAGGCATGCTGGGATATGTTTAACCTGATGTCTTCTATTTTCTTCCCAAAGTAATCCAGGAAATCTTGTGCTGTAAAAGGAGAGCAAACTACAGGTGGTTGTCCATGCATAAGTGTTGCCACCGTGTCATCCAGAACTTTGAGTTATACTTGTTTTTGTTGATCAAATCAGAGTAGTAGGTCCGCTTTGTAGCCAATAATGCATGCTTATAGTCTAAGATAGCATCACGCCACGCAAGGTGAAATTCTTCTAATTTTGAATGACGCCATTTCCGTTCTAGACCTCTTGCTTTATGCTTGAGGTCACGCAGATAATCATTGAACCAAGGTGACTGTGATTTGGGGGAGCGCAGATTTAACACAGGTGGTGCACTCATGTCGAGTGTAGTTTTGAGCACTGAGTTTAAACTATCCACAAGTCTGTCTACTGACTGGGTATTTGTCAAAAGTGAAGCTAAGACATCAGGCAGTCTAGCTTCGAGTTCAGTCTTAGTTGAGGAGTTGATGCATCGCCGTAATTATATATAAGGTTGTTGTTCCACTAAACATGGCAGCGAAACTGTAAACTTAATAAGTGAATGATCAGACACCACTGATATAAGAGGCATGATGTCAATATTCGTGACAGTAATACCACGTGCGAGAACCAGATCCAGGATATTTCCACTAATGTGTGTTGAATCCCGAATGCATTGCTGAAATCCTAATGCATCCACAATTTCCATAAATGATTTGCAGAGGGGATCAGAAGGCTTATTTATATGAATGTTAAAGTCACCAATGATCAGAAACTTATCTTAAGTTAGAGATGGATGCACCAAATTCATCTAAGAATTCAGAATATGGGCCAGGAGGCCTACATACAGTGACAAAGTAATATGACTGATTTTTATTCTTCTGACCTTGGCAATGTGTAATATCCTGAGCAGAGCAGAGAATCAGATGCTCAAACGAGTTATATTTGTAACCCCCAACAGCTAATAAGCTAAACCTAGATTTATGAATAAGAGCAACACCCCTGCCTTGCTTCGCATCACGAGGGACGTGACTAAATGTATATGCTGGTGGGCAGGCCTCATTTAAGGGGAGGACAGCTGTAGGTTTAAGCCAGGTTTCACATAGCCCAATCATATCTAAGTGATGATCAATAATTAGATCATTGATCAACAATGATTTTGAGGACAGTGATCTTATGTTAATGAGACCCAGTCTAAGGACCTCAGTGGGGTAGACAGTTGAACTGTTTTGGGCTTAGGGGTGGTTCCAGAGTAGCATATATAAGATGCCTAGAAGTAGGTTTAGTTTTGAGACATTCCACGCTCATTGTAGGTAGCAGACATGAAATCTTTGCCAACCACTGGGCCATCCTCAATTTCAACATCATCCAATACAGTAATTGGTATTAAGTTTACAAACCATATCCCTCTATGATTTTTATGGACACGACTACAGAAGCAGGCCACAGTCTCAACTTGTTGAAATTCCCTCCCTGGCAAATAAACTGCACTATCACCATGGTGGATTTTCTGCACTAAATTCCCCGCTAAGCTATCCACATCCGCATTTGTCATAAGCCTTGCAGGGTCTCTAATCACCTGCTCTGTGGCCTGCTGTAGATTCCTAATGTTACCCTCCCTGTAGAGCTCTATCTATGTTCGCAGACAAGATGGCGGTGCCTTCCCCAGTAGGGTGGAGGCCGTCCAGCATCAGCAAGCCACGGCGGCCCCAGAACGAAGGCCAGTTATCAATAAAGCTAAAGCCTTGCTGTCTACAAAAATACGCCAGCCACCTATTTAATGATGTCAGCCTGCTAAACGCCTCATCAGTACCCCGGGAGGGGAGGGGACCAGTGACTATTAATCGATGCCGACACATCTTTCTCGCAAGGTCACAAGTCTTTTGTGACCTCTGAGTGCTTCATCCTGATATCATTGGTGCCAACGTGAATAACTATGTGACTATATCTCATGTCATGTTCCTTCGTCTGTCTTCTCTTCTGCAGCTTCAGCACCCTAAGATGAGATGCAATGTCGGGAGCTCTGGCCACAGGAATACATTTAACGTCAGCCGGTGTCTGTAACTTGACTTTGCGGGTGATAGAATCCCCTATCACTAAAGTCCGGGCTCAGAGAATTCACATCAGGCAAATCCAAGGAGGAGAACCGATTCACAGTTCACACTGGCGAGTGTGATCAAGGTGCCACAACTGGGCACCAAGCCCTACGGGGCTTCCTCTGCCTAGCCACAGTCCGAAAGCCGTCCTCCACAGCCGGCGTTTCTAAGATGATGCTAATGGGCCCAACACTAACCTCATCTGGAGTGCCCATAACATCTAACTCCACTGAGCTAAGAAGCTGCTCTAACGTATGGACACGGCTATCTAAGAGAGCCACCCTATCTTCCAACATCACTAGGGTTCATGGAGGGTGTAAAGTAGGATTTGTAGTGTACTTTGTGCACTAAGAAATTCAAGAATGTAGCCAAGCAAAAACGAGCTAACCAATAATGGTTAAGCTAACCACTCCTAAGGCTCACACAGACACAAATAAATGAATTCAAATTCACAGCAGTTACACTGAAAAACTAATAGAAGTATTACACAGGTAAAAAAGCAGCAGCTATAAAATACACTAAACAGTTAATTAACTAACAGAAGTGTTAAAAAAAATTAAATGAAAAAATGATGGCGGGGGTCCGAAATAGCTAACGCAATCTAACCGCTAGTGAAAATGCCAGCTGCTCGTAAGATTTTACACAGGAGTAAAATAATTACTTAAAATTCACAGCAGTTCCACTGAAAAACGAACAGAAGTATTAAACGGGTAAAAAAGAAACAGCTATAAAAAAGTAACGACGGAGGGAGGGGAGGAGTCGACCTAGCTAGCGAAAGCTAACTGCTAGCGAATTCTAACTGCTAGCGATTCACAACAGGACTGTTGTTAAATAACCTTCAGAGTAGATACAATTAATAATAATAACCAGAAGAGTGCTAAACAGAAATAAAAGAAGCGTATACAACTGTGTGAAGTTCCGAGTAGCGTCACAGCAATAAACAATCCATCAGAACCAAGTTGCCAGATCTGTGATTTGATCCTAAGCCAAGCCAAAAGCTTTCCCTGACCAAGGCAGTGTCTGTACCTAACCAAGGCAGTGTCAGTGTTTTTGCGGACAACTTTCATCTTACAAGGAAACATTCTAAGAAATGTCTAAGAATTTGAGAAATTCTAAGATTTTTCTTAAAATAATGTCACTAGGAGCTATTTTTAGCCATAGGCTTCATGGATACGGGCCCTGGACTTTATGTTTTCCTGCAACAATATCAACACTGTCAAACACTTCTGTCCAGGGACCTCATGACTCCACTATTCCCAAGTGTCTCCTGACCTCAAGGGTCAAGCACCTAGAAGCATGAATGTCACCACTGTGACGAGTGAACATTTCTACGGCTGAGTCCAGGAAACCATTGAAAGCTTAGATCTTGTATAGTTATAGGAAAGTTCCCACTGACCTAGTAAAACTATCGGGCAAAAACAGGAACTTAGCACTGAGTTACACAAATAGAACTTATCGGTCTTTATTTAACTTTACATGAACATGAGTGATTCAGAGGGAAAATTGATTCGAACAGCAGTGACATTGATTGTTTGTCTTCCATCTGTATCTGGACTACATAGTGGAGGTGGGCGGATCGATCCTAATATCCATAATATCGATACCAATGCTGGTGTTGATATTGAACGATACTCGTGTAAAAAGATCGATACTCAAGCTTTTTTTCTCTCCCGCACACACTGACTGCTGTGCACGCAGATTCATCAAAGTCTACTCTCTGTCTGTAAGAGCAGCACTGCTCTGTGTCACAAAACACGGAGCAGTGCACCCTTGTATTGTGGTTTGTCAGCCCTCTACCTCAGGAGGTTTTGTTTTAAGTTGTGTTCAGTGATATTTTTTAAACAAAAATGTTGATTGTGATAATAAAGTATTTTGTTGTCACGTACAATGTTTGGTGAGATTCTATCCTAGGTCTTTTGGATCCTTTGGATCTATGAAGCTTAAATATGAAAAAGTATCGGTATCGATATCGGCGATAATGGGCCTGTATTTACTTGGTATCGGATTAATACCAAAATTCCCGGTATCGCCCACCTCTACTACATATAAACTAATCTGCAAAACATGAGACTGACTGCCCGGGATTATTTTTTTTATTGCTTATTCATAATTTCTTTTTTTTTCTTGCTTATGGACACAGGATTCTTCTGTAGGATGAGGTAGATGTCAATCTGCTCTACTAAAGGGTTGAGTTGACCATTAAAGGGTTAAACGGTTTGAATCTTCACTTCAAACCTCTGCAAGTGTTGCTTTTCCACCATTTCTTTTTCTTTCTGCTCGTTCTATGAAGCCCGGAGACTGAGACCAAAGGCAGGGAAAATGGGACTCGCAGCTGAAGGCCGGACTAAGATGAGAGAGTAAAGTTGATCCAAGTTTATTTCTCATGGGGTGTTAAAGTAAAATTTTCATGTCAAATACAGACGCTTACTTGAACATTTCTGAGTGTTTCTGGGGTCGACATCCAGAAGATGTAATATTTATTTAGCACTGTGGTTATTATTGTCCCAACAGTGAATTTGGTCCATCTTGTCTATCTGTTCATCTGTCCATTCATCCGTGAACAACATCGCAGACTCCATCCTGTTTTATTGTCTGAATATTTATAATAATGTCAAAAATGGAAGATATGGGTTTGATGAAATCTTCCAGAAAGGCTCCTTTTTCTACTGATATTTTCCCCTGACGACGCCCCCCCCCCCCCCCCCCCCCCAAAAAAAACATATTTACAAATTTTAATTTTATTCAGTTTATTTTTAAAAGGTTGTATGTGCATCAAGTATACTTAAAGGAACATGCTTGATAAAAAGACTGTGTATATGATGAACAAACCCTCCGTGATGTCATCACAAGTCGGCATCCTCAACTGCCAACAGGGCAGTGGAGGATGCCGTCATCTTCATGCTGCACAGAGCTAATTCTCAGAGAATCAGAATCAGAATCGCTTTTATTGTCATTGTAATTTGCATTACAAAGAGATTTGAGTGCAACTCCAAAAAGGTGCTTTCCGTGGTGCGAGTAATTTTTAGCCAAATAAAAGATAGTGAAATTTTTTATGTCAAATATTTTTATTGAGTACAATGTATTTCATAGTTTGAATTGTATATCTTTAGTAATGCTCATATTTTAACACAGAGGGTAAATGAAATTACAAACACAAATACATAACATAGAACATTTAAACAGTTGCGGAGCAGGTTCATTCTTACATATATCACATAGGCACATTTTGCAGATATTCAATAAGAGGTTGCAACACTTTCCAAAAACACTGCAGTTTATCTTTCAGTAAGTAACGAATCTTCTCTAAATGTAATGTATTGATGAGGTCTCTCAGCCACATTTTAACATTTGGAACTGACGGTCCTTTCCATGATATCAAGAGTAGCTTTTTTGCGATGATGAGGCAATGATCAATTAGCCGTTTTTGACCTATTTGAAAGTTATTATATACATCTGATTTCCCAAAAATAATCAACGGGTCAGGTAATAGAGTAGATCTTAGAATCTGTAATATACTGTATATATTAAACACATCGGACCAGTAGGCTGACACCTTTGGACATGATACAAATGCATGGTACAGAGTTGCATCTGGGGACTGACATTTTTCACAAGCTGATCAAACATCAGGGAAAATATTATGAATTTTTACTTTGGAGTAGTGAAGCCTGTGTATGATTTTAAATTGAATGAGGCAATGTCTTGCATTGTTAGAGCAGAAATTCAAGGGAGTCGTCCCAAATCTTTACAAGGACTTGAATGCCCATATCTTTTTCCCATCTCTCTTTAAATTTGCTAGAAGATGGGATAGAGATGGTTAATAATTTGTTGTATATACAGGAAATAAATTTATTTTCAGTTGGGTATGTATTTAAACAATAATCAATTGTAGTTTTTTTGTTCCATTTCAAAAGATGTTGGGTATTTTCTTGCATAATCCCTGATCTGCAAATATCTAAAGAAGTTATTGCTGTGAAGTTTATGTTTTCTTTGTAATTGTACAAAAGAGGCAAATGTGCCATCAATGTACAAGTCTTGGAGGCAGTGTATTCCTAAATCTTTCCAATCTGCAAATGAGGAATCCAAATTAGATGGAATGAATGATGGATTCTTTGCTATTGGTAGCGATAGGGGATTTGATTTATAAAGAAAGTGTGATATAATATAATAATATAATAATATCATCTGCATATAAGGAAATTTTATTTATTGTGTTTTTGGTTTTATAGTTGTATTTTTCGATTGCTAATGCAAATATGAGGGCAGATAACAGGCAGCCTTGCCGAGTTCCTCTGTACAGACGAAAGGAGGTGGACAGGTTGTTATTTGTGCGTATTGGAGCTGTCAGGTTTGTGTATAGGAGTTTCACCCAATCTATAAATTTGTCACCAAGATTAAATCATTTAAGTACTTCAAACAAGTAGTCCCATTCATTCTGATCGAACGCTTTTTCAGTGTCGAGAGTAAGAATCGTTGTGTGTTTTCCTGTCAGTATATAAAATATCAAACAATCTATGAATATTTGAAGCTGAGCTCCTGTTAGGCATGAAGCCGGTTTGACCATGGTGTATTAGTTTATTCATTAAGGGTCATAGTCTGTTAGCAAGAATTTTAGCATATAATTTTCCATCTATATTTAGAAGTGAAAAGATAGTGAAATTTAACAGTAAATTATTCAGAGTATATGTACAACTAATATTAACATAAGGTAAAATAAAATAAAATAAAATGAAATGTGGACTAAGTAATGTAAAACGTGAAATATATATAACTGTGGAATCATATTGCACGGGAATACTGCACATGGTTTACAGATATTGCACAAGAAACTTGAAGGTGCAGATTAGAGTGATTTGTTTTTGTTCAGAGCAGTGATCGCTCTGGGGAGAAAGCTGTCCCTGAGTCTGTTTGTCCTAGTTTTGATTGACCTATACCGTCAGCCGGAGGGTAGTAAGTCAAACAGGTGGTTGCTGGGGTGGGATGTGTCTTTGCAGATGCTGGCAGCTCTGCTGAGGTAGCAAGAGCTGGCAATGTCTTCCAGGCTGGGCAGAGAGCAACCAGTGATCCCCTGGGCCGTGTTGATCACCCTCTGCAGCACTCTCCTGTCTGCTGCTGTGCACCCCCCGTACCACACTGTGAGGCACTACGTCAGGATGCTCTCAATGGTGGCTCTGTAGAACAATACCAGCAGCTTCTCCTCCAGATTGTTTCTCCTGAGCACCCTCAGGAAGTGGAGTCGCTGCTGGGTTTTCTTCACCACCACTGTGGTGTTGGCAGTCCAGGAGAGGCTGTCAGAGAGCTGCACTCCCAGGAACCTGATGGAGCTGACCCTTTCCACACAGTCCCCTTGGAGCTCCTTGGACCCAGCCCCTTAGAGCGGGGCTGGGTCAGCCCTGTTCTTCCTGAAGTCCAGGATTATTTCTTTCATTTTTGTGCTGTTCAGCGGCAGGTTGTTAGCTGAACACCACACTGTCAGTCAATTTACCTCATCTCTGTAGTCAGTCTCATCCCCCCCTGAGATGAGCCCAATCACGGTGGTATCATCCGCAAACTTTATGATGGTGTTTGTGGGATGGGTCGGAGTGCAGTCGTGTGTGTCAAGGGTGAACAGGAGGGGGCTCAGTACACAGCGTTGAGAGGAACTGGTGCTGAGTGTGATGGTGGAGGAAAGGTGGGGGCCAAGTTTCATGGACTGTGGGTGGTTTATGAGGAAGTCCTTGATCCACTGGCAGATGGGGGTGGAGATGCCCAGATGTGTCCGTTTCTGGACCAGGGTCTCTGGGATGATGTGGTTGAAGGCTGAGCTGAAGTCCAGGAAGAGCATCCTCACATGGCTCCCCTGGTGCTCCAGGTGGCTCAGTGCAGTGTAGAGAGCTGTGGTGATAGCGTCCTCTGTGGAGCGGTTTGCCGTGTAGGCGAACTGGTGGGGGTCCAGAGTGGGAGGCAGACAGGCTCTGATGTGCTGAGAGACCAGTCTTTCAAAGCACTTCATGACCACAGGCGTAAGTGCAACAGGCCTGCAGTCATTTCTGCTCTCCACTGCTGACTTCTTTGGGACTGGAATGATGGTGGAGGATTTGAGGCAGAGTGGAATGGTGGCCTGTGACAGGAACAAGTTGAAGATGCAGGTGAAAACTCCAGCCAGTTGTTCAGCACGCGCTTTGAGTACCTTTCCAGGTACACCATTGGAGCCGGCCGCCTTCCTGGGGTTCACCGCCTTCAGCACACTTCTCACTTCATGTTCCTGAAGTGTTAGCGTGCTAGTGCTGGAGGATGGTGGGTGTGGAGATGCTGCTGCTCTGTCTGCTTCGAAGCGGGCAAAGTGGTTCAGCTCCTCTGCCAGCGAGGCGTCAGATCTGGCATTTCCTGGGTTGCTGCTTCTGTAGTTGGTTATATGATTTATTCCCTGCCACATCCTTCTGGGGTCATTTACAGCGAAGTGGTCCTCTATCTTTTCCTTGTAGGTAGCCTTGGCCTCTCTGATGCCTCTTTTCAGGTCGGACCTGACCGCTCTGTACAGGGCCCTGTCCCCTGATTTAAAGGCGGTGTTGTGGCTTTTTAATAGGGACTGCAGTGCGCTGTTCATCCAGGGCTTCTGGTTTGGAAAAACCCTGACTGTTTTGTTGACGGTAACAGTGTCAACACAGTTCTTAATGTAGGAGAGTACAGTGTCATTGTAGTCCTGTAGGTTGTGGCTGGAGAATAAATCCCATACAATTCGTGAGAAGCTGTCCTGTAGCTGGGAGAGTGCTCCCTCAGGCCAGGTTTGGATTGTCTTCCATTGTGGCCTTGTTCGCCTCAGCAGGGGGGTGTAGGTGGGGGTGAGGGACAGGCAGAGATGGTCAGATCCAGCGAGTTGGGGGAGGGGAGTGACTTTGTAAGCGTGTTTAATGTTTGAGTAAACATGGTCCAAATTATTTTCCCCTGTGGTGGCACACTTCACGTACTGGACTGGACTGACCCTGTAGGAGGCAGGCAGCACTGTGAGTTTATGTTCTTTGACTTCTTCAGTGCGTTCAACACCATCCAGCTTGACTTGCTAAGCGATAAGCTACGTGACATGAATGTCGAGGCTCCACTGGTGGCCTGGATTACCAGCTACCTAACAGTTCACCTGCAGTATGTGAGGCTTCGGAACATTACATCAGACACCATCAGGAGCAGAACGGGGGCACCACAGGGGATGGTCCTGTCTCCCTTCCTGTTTACACTCTACACCTCAGACATCAGGTTCTGGTCACAGTCCTGCCACCTTCAGAAGTTCTGGGACGTCTCTACTATCGTGGGCTGCATTGGCAATGACCAGGAAGCTGAGTACAGAAGTATGGACTCAACCACTGCAACTCAACATATCTAAGACGAAGTAGCTGGTGGCGGACTTAAGAAGATGGAAGACCCGTCTGAACCAGTTACCATCAATGGAACTGAGGTGGACATTGTGGACTACTACAAGTACCTGGGTGTCTACATAGACAACAAACTGGACTAGACTGTCAACACAGATGCTGTGTATAAGAAAGGTCAGAGCCGACTGTACTTCCTCAGGAGGCTCAGATTTTTCAATGTCTGCAAAATACATTGCAGATGTTGTACCACTCGGTGGTCTCCAGCATCATCATCTATGCTGTGGTGTGCTGGGACAGCAGGGTGAAGGCAGCTGACACAAACAGACTCAACGAGCTCATCAGGAGAGCTGGCTCTGTCCTAGGGGATGAGCTAGAGTCTGTGATGGAGGTGTCAGAGAGGAGGATGCTGAGGAAGCTGCTCAGCATCCTAGACAATACCTTCCACCCCGTGCATGCCACACTGATGTCCATGCAGAGCACCTTAAGCCAGAGACTGAGACCACCGAGGTGCATGACAGAACGCCACAGGAGGTCTTTCCTACCTGTGGCAATCAGACTGTATAATTCCTCCCCTTTCTGGAGGATGAATACATAACAAACAGAGTTATTCAGGGTTATTCGTTAATTCAGAGTAAATTTGTTGTACTTATTGTAAAAAAAAAAAAAAAAAAAAAAAAACTTTTTTACTGTTTACTGTTTCTGTACTCTGGTGAAATAACTTCCTTTGGGATAAATAAAGTTGATCTTATTATCTCATAGTTGCATTTAAATCCCAGAACAGACTTTAGTTGTCTGTTAGCACGCTGCTGCTGATAGCCCTGATAGCAGCTGGATTCATCATGTCACTCATATTGACATAGTTGTATGTTTTAAAATGGCCTAAACTAATGAGTTACATACAAATTCACCTGCGTACTGTTGTCACAAATAAGGAAACAAGCTACCTAGATCAAAACTATCTTTTGTATCCGGGTGTAAACATCTGTTTACATCTGCTGTAAAGTTGAACATTTTAAAATGTGATTTTATAGGAATTGACTTAATTTTTGGGGCCAACCTCAAGTGGCCATTCAAGGAACTACAGGTTTTGGCACTTCCACATTGGCACAGTGCTCTAATCTTGTTTGACACTTGATACATGTTGGAAAAATTTTAATGTTTTATTATTTTTTATTATTATCATGATGGGAGAATGTGGAGTTTCTGTCTTAATCGATATCATGTATGCTGAATATACAACCCCCGGCAAAAATTATGGAATCACCGGTCTCGGAGGATGTTCATTCAGTTGTTTAATTTTGTAGAAAAAAAGCAGATCACAGACATGACACAAAACTAAAGTCATTTCAAATGACAACTTTCTGGCTTTAAGAAACACTATAAGAAATCAAGAAAAAAAGATTGTGGCAGTCAGTAACGGTTACTTTTTAGACCAAGCAGAGGAAAAAAATATGGAATCACTCAATTCTGAGGAAAAAATTATGGAATCACCCTGTAAATTTTCATCCCCAAAACTAACACCTGCATCATATCAGATCTGCTCGTTAGTCTGCATCTAAAAAGGAGTGAACACACCTTGGAGAGCTGTTGCACCAAGTGGACTGACATGAATCATGGCTCCAACACGAGAGATGTCAATTGAAACAAAGGAGAGGATTATCAAACTCTTAAAAGAGAGTAAATCATCACGCAATGTTGCAAAAGATGTTGGTTGTTCACAGTCAGCTGTGTCTAAACTCTGGACCAAATACAAACAACATGGGAAGGTTGTTAAAGGCAAACATACTGGTAGACCAAGGAAGACATCAAAGCGTCAAGACAGAAAACTTAAAGCAATATGTCTCAAAAATCAAAAAATGTACAACAAAATAAATGAGGAACGAATGGGAGGAAACTGGAGTCAACGTCTGTGACCGAACTGTAAGAAACCGCCTAAAGGAAATGGGATTTACATACAGAAAAGCTAAACGAAAGGCATCATTAACACCTAAACAGAAAAAAACAAGGTTACAATGGGCTAAGGAAAAGCAATTGTGGACTGTGGATGACTGGATGAAAGTCATATTCAGTGATGAATCTCGAATCTGCATTGGGCAAGGTGATGATGCTGGAACTTTTGTTTGGTGCCTTTCCAATGAGATTTATAAAGATGACTGCCTGAAGAGAACATGTAAATTTCCACAGTCATTGATGATATGGGGCTGCATGTCAGGTAAAGGCACTGGGGAGATGGCTGTCATTACATCATCAATAAATGCACAAGTTTATGTTGATATTTTGGACAATTGAAAGGATGTTTGGGGATGATGAAATCATTTTTCAAGATGATAATGCATCTTGCCATAGAGCAAAAACTGCAAAAACATTCCTTGCAAAAAGACACATAGGGTCAATGTCATGGCATAGGGTCAATGTCAATGAACAGATCTGATTTGATGCAGGTGTTAATTTGGGGGATGAAAATTTACAGGGTGATTCCATAATTTTTTCCTCAGAATTGAGTGATTCCATATTTTTTTCCTCTGCTTGGTCTAAAAAAGTAACCGTTACTGACTGCCACAATCTTTTTTTCTTGATTTCTTATAGTGTTTCTTAAAGCCAGAAAGTTGCCATTTGAAATGACTTTAGTTTTGTGTCATGTCTGTGATCTGCTTTTTTTCTACAAAATTAAACAACTGAATGAACATCCTCTGAGGCCGGTGATTCCATAATTTTTGCCAGGGGTTGTATATTGAGCTACAGCCCCAATTCCAATGAAGTTGGGACGTTGTGTAAAATGTAAACAAAAACAGACTACAATGATTTGCAAATCCTCTTCAACCTATATTCAATTGAATACACCACAAAGAAAAGATATTTAATGTTCAAACTGCTAAACTTTATTGTTTTTGTGCAAATATTTGCTCATTTTGAAATGGTTGCCTGCAACACGTTTCAAAAAAGCTGGGACAGTGGTATGTTTACCACTGTGTTACATCACCTTTCCTTCTAACAACGCTCAATAAGCATTTGGGAACTGAGGACACTAATTGTTGAAGCTTTGTAGGTGGAATTCTTTCCCATTCTTGCTTGATGTACAACTTCAGTTGTTCAACAGTCCGGGGTCTCTGTTGTCATATTTTACGCTTCATAATGCGCCACACATTTTCGATGGCTGACAGGTCTGGACTGCAGGCAGGCCAGTCTAGTCTTTTACTACAAAGCCACGCTGTAACACGTGCAGAATGTGGCTTGACATTGTCTTGCTGAAATAAGCAGGGACGTCCCTGAAAAAGACGTTGCTTGGATGGCAGCATGTGTTGCTCCAAAACCTGGATGTACCTTTCAGCATTGATGGTGTCAACACAAACGTGCAAGTTGCCCATGCCATGGGCACTAACACACCCCCATACTATCACAGATGCTGGCTTTTAAACTTTGTGCTGGTAACAATCTGCATCTTTTCCTCTTTTGTCCAGAGGACACGGCGTCCATGATTTCCAAAAACAATCTGAAATATGGATGCATTAGACCACAGCACACTTTTCCACTTTCCGTCTGTCTGTTTCAAATGAACTCGAGCCCAGAGAAGGCGGCGGTGTTTCTGGATGCTGTTGATGTATGGCTTTCGCTTTGCATGGTAGAGTTTTAACTTGCACTTGTAGATGTAGCGGCAAACTGTGTTAACTGACAATGGTTTTCTGAAGTGTTCCTGAGCCCACGCGGTAAGATCCTTTACACAATGATGTCGGTTTTAATGCAGTTCTGCCTGAGGAATCGAAAGTCACAGGCATTCAATGTTGGTTTTCGGCCTTGCCGCTTATATGTAGAAAGTTCTCCAGATTCTCTGAATTTTCTGATTATATCATGGACTGTAGATGATGGAATCCATAATTTCCTTGCAATTGAACATTGAGAAACATTGTTCTTAAACTGTTGGACTATTTTTTCATGCAGTTGTTCACAAAGTGGTGATCCTCACCTCATCTTTGCTTGTGAACAGCTGAGCCTTTTGGGGATCCTGTTTTTATACCAAATCATGAGTGTCCTCAGTTCCCAAACACTTACTGAGTGTTGTTAGAAGGAAACGTGACGTGGTAAACATACCACTGTCCCAGCTTTTTTGAAACGTGTTGCAAGCATCCATTTCAAAATGAGCAAATATTTGCACAAAAACAATAAAGTTTATCATTTTGAACATTAAATATCTGGTCTTTGTGGTGTATTCAAATGAATATAGGTTGAAAAGGATTTGCAAATCATTGTATTCTATTTTTATTTACAGTTTACACAACGTCCCAACTTCATTGGAATTGGGGTTGTAACTTATATTTAAGTGTGACCACTTAATGCTGCGCATTTTTCATGAGAAAAGACAAAAGACAGCTCTCCTCAGGAATAAGATAAGAGAAGGCCAGTCTCCCCCATTTGAGAAAAATATTTTGTTTTGGCCAACCTTGGGTTAGATAACTCCTACCCCCAACCCTAACCTTAACCATAACCTAAACTTACTCTTCCCCCCATCCTAACCATAACCACCCCGACCCACCCCCCCACCCCCCCACTTCACTTTTAATTCTGTGCAGTCATCACGGAATGAATTAGAATGAATTTGTGCTGCCGTGATGAAAATGAGGCACTTTTTTTGTCACAATATTATGAACCTAGTGATAGTATTAAATTTGTGTTGGGACTATTTACTGAGCGGTAAACAAACTGACGATCTATCTTGTAAGTCTGGTGCAGCATTGTTATAAACCAGCATATGATAAAAAAAATATATATATATGTCAAGTTGACCATAATTAACCACCAACATGTTCATATCTTTTGGTGTTGTGGCGTTCATGCTCATTATCATTACTTACAGTTCTGACGTATTTTTTCCAAAAAAAAGGATTTTGTTTAAAGATTGTTGGCAATCAAAGCTAAGTGCAGCGCTCAAGCACTTGATCGCAAACAATCTTTTACTCTAACTGGGATTGTAAAAAAAAGTGAATTTATTCTCTTATTCTCGTGATTCTAAACTTTAGATGTTGTGGTTTTTTTATACCTTTGTTTTTATTGCTTTTTCAAATAGAACAAACATACAGAAACAATACAACAAACAGTCTGGATGATCAAAATACTGTTTTACATGTCCTGTTTACACAAGTGTATCTGCGTTCTTGTTTGTGCCACTTGAAAACGAAGTCCGTTTTCCCCACTGTTTGACATATTTATCACTTTTCAATCTAAGATTATGTGTCATCTTTTCCATTGTTGAGATTCCCTCCATAATTCTTATCCAGTCTTCTTGGGTGGGTGGGTTTGGTTTTAACCAGCTTTTTGTTCTTGCCTTCTTTGTTGCAGCCAATATTGCTCTTGTCATGTCCATATCCTCTGCCCTTAACACATTTGTTATGTTTCCCAAGTACATAACTGAACAGGTATTTGGAATCCTTATGTAATGTTCCGACTTGAAAATGAGGTGGGCTTCATAGATAATTGGCAAAGCTTCTGGGGAAAACCTGGTCTTGTTAGGAGAGACGGCATCCATCCCACTTTGGATGGAGCAGCTCTCATTTCTAGAAATCTGGCTAATTTTCTTAAATCCTCCAAACCGTGACTATCCAGGGTTGGGACCAGGAAGCAGAGTTGTAGTCTTACACACCTCTCTGCAGCTTCTCTCCCCCTGCCATCCCCTCATTACCCCATCCCCGTACAGACGGTGCCTGCTCCCAGACTACCAATAACCAGCAAAAATCTATTTAAGCATAAAAATTCAAAAAGAAAAAATAATATAGCACCTTCTACTGCACCACAGACTAAAACAGTTAAATGTGGTCTATTAAACATTAGGTCTCTCTCTTCTAAGTCCCTGTTGGTAAATGATATAATAATTGATCAACATATTGATTTATTCTGCCTAACAGAAACCTGGTTACAGCAGGATGAATATGTTAGTTTAAATGAGTCAACACCCCCGAGTCACACTAACTGTCAGAATGCTCGTAGCACGGGCCGGGGCGGTGGATTAGCAGCAATCTTCCATTCCAGCTTATTAATTAATCAAAAACCCAGACAGAGCTTTAATTCATTTGAAAGCTTGTCTCTTAGTCTTGTCCATCCAAATTGGAAGTCCCAAAAACCAGTTTTATTTGTTATTATCTATCGTCCACCTGGTCGTTACTGTGAGTTTCTCTGTGAATTTTCAGACCTTTTGTCTGACTTAGTGCTTAGCTCAGATAAGATAATTATAGTGGGCGATTTTAACATCCACACAGATGCTGAGAATGACAGCCTCAACACTGCATTTAATCTATTATTAGACTCTATTGGCTTTGCTCAAAAAGTAAATGAGTCCACCCACCACTTTAATCATATCTTAGATCTTGTTCTGACTTATGGTATGGAAATAGAAGACTTAACAGTATTCCCTGAAAACTCCCTTCTGTCTGATCATTTTTTAATAACATTTACATTTACTCTGATGGACTACCCAGCAGTAGGGAATAAGTTTCATTACACTAGAAGTCTTTCAGAAAGCGCTGTAACTAGGTTTAAGGATATGATTCCTTCTTTATGTTCTCTAATGCCATATAACAACACAGTGCAGAGTAGCTACCTAAACTCTGTAAGGGAGATAGAGTATCTCGTCAATAGTTTTACATCCTCATTGAAGACAACTTTGGATGCTGTAGCTCCTCTGAAAAAGAGAGCTTTAAATCAGAAGTGTCTGACTCCATGGTATAACTCTCAAACTCGTAGCTTAAAGCAGATAACCCGTAAGTTGGAGAGGAAATGGCGTCTCACTAATTTAGAAGATCTTCACTTAGCCTGGAAAAAGAGTCTGTTGCTCTATAAAAAAGCCCTCCGTAAAGCTAGGACATCTTTCTACTCATCACTAATTGAAGAAAATAAGAACAACCCCAGGTTTCTTTTCAGCACTGTAGCCAGGCTGACAAAGAGTCAGAGCTCTATTGAGCTGAGTATTCCATTATCTTTAACTAGTAATGAGTTCATGACTTTCTTTGCTAACAAAATTTTAACTATTAGAGAAAAAATTACTCATAACCATCCCAAAGACGTATCGTTATCTTTGGCTGCTTTCAGTGATGCCGGTATTTGGTTAGACTCTTTCTCTCCGATTGTTCTGTCTGAGTTATTTTCATTAGTTACTTCATCCAAACCATCAACATGTTTATTAGACCCCATTCCTACCAGGCTGCTCAAGGAAGCCCTACCATTATTTAATGCTTCGATCTTAAATATGATCAATCTATCTTTGTTAGTTGGCTATGTACCACAGGCTTTTAAGGTGGCAGTAATTAAACCATTACTTAAAAAGCCATCACTTGACCCAGCTATCTTAGCTAATTATAGGCCAATCTCCAACCTTCCTTTTCTCTCAAAAATTCTTGAAAGGGTAGTTGTAAAACAGCTAACTGATCATCTGCAGAGGAATGGTCTATTTGAAGAGTTTCAGTCAGGTTTTAGAATTCATCATAGTACAGAAACAGCATTAGTGAAGGTTACAAATGATCTTCTTATGGCCTCGGACAGTGGACTCATCTCTGTGCTTGTTCTGTTAGACCTCAGTGCTGCTTTTGATACTGTTGACCATAAAATTTTATTACAGAGATTAGAGCATGCCATAGGTATTAAAGGCACTGCGCTGCGGTGGTTTGAATCATATTTGTCTAATAGATTACAATTTGTTCA
Organism: Thalassophryne amazonica; assembly: GCF_902500255.1. NCBI lineage: Eukaryota > Metazoa > Chordata > Actinopteri > Batrachoidiformes > Batrachoididae > Thalassophryne > Thalassophryne amazonica. Next base: position 55,290,793 of record NC_047119.1, on the reverse strand, counting down.
TGTAAATGGGGAATCTTCTTCACAGACTAAAGTTAATTATGGAGTTCCACAAGGTTCTGTGCTAGGACCAATTTTATTCACTTTATATATGCTTCCCTTAGGCAGTATTATTAGACGGTATTGCTTAAATTTTCATTGTTACGCAGATGATACCCAGCTTTATCTATCCATGAAGCCAGAGGACACACACCAATTAGCTAAACTGCAGGATTGTCTTACAGACATAAAGACATGGTTGACCTCTAATTTCCTGCTTTTAAACTCAGATAAAACTGAAGTTATTGTTCTTGGCCCCACAAATCTTAGAAACATGGTGTCTAACCAGATCCTTACTCTGGATGGCATTACCCTGACCTCTAGTAATACTGTGAGAAATCTTGGAGTCATTTTTGATCAGGATATGTCATTCAAAGCGCATATTAAACAAATATGTAGGACTGCTTTTTTGCATTTACGCAATATCTCTAAAATCAGAAAGGTCTTGTCTCAGAGTGATGCTGAAAAACTAATTCATGCATTTATTTCCTCTAGGCTGGACTATTGTAATTCATTATTATCAGGTTGTCCTAAAAGTTCCCTAAAAAGCCTTCAGTTAATTCAAAATGCTGCAGCTAGAGTGCTGACGGGGACTAGAAGGAGAGAGCATATCTCACCCATATTGGCCTCTCTTCATTGGCTTCCTGTTAATTCTAGAATAGAATTTAAAATTCTTCTTCTTACTTATAAGGTTTTGAATAATCAGGTCCCATCTTATCTTAGGGACCTCGTAGTACCATATCACCCCAATAGAGCGCTTCGCTCTCAGACTGCAGGCTTACTTGTAGTTCCTAGGGTTTGTAAGAGTAGAATGGGAGGCAGAGCCTTCAGCTTTCAGGCTCCTCTCCTGTGGAACCAGCTCCCAATTCAGATCAGGGAGACAGACACCCTCTCTACTTTTAAGATTAGGCTTAAAACTTTCCTTTTTGCTAAAGCTTATAGTTAGGGCTGGATCAGGTGACCCTGAACCATCCCTTAGTTATGCTGCTATAGACGTAGACTGCTGGGGGGTTCCCATGATGCACTGTTTCTTTCTCTTTTTGCTCTGTATGCACCACTCTGCATTTAATCATTAGTGATCGATCTCTGCTCCCCTCCACAGCATGTCTTTTTCCTGGTTCTCTCCCTCAGCCCCAACCAGTCCCAGCAGAAGACTGCCCCTCCCTGAGCCTGGTTCTGCTGGAGGTTTCTTCCTGTTAAAAGGGAGTTTTTCCTTCCCACTGTAGCCAAGTGCTTGCTCACAGGGGGTCGTTTTGACCGTTGGGGTTTTACATCATTATTGTATGGCCTTGCCTTACAATATAAAGCGCCTTGGGGCAACTGTTTGTTGTGATTTGGCGCTATATAAAAAAAAAATTGATTGATTGATTGAATTGACTTGCTCCCAGTATCTAGTTATTTTAGCACAACTCAAAAAGATGTGTGTGTGATTAGGTTCAAGTTCCCTACATTGTCTCCATCATTCTTGTATAGAGGAGGTCTGTTTGCTTTTAATTTGAGGCGTTATGAAAAAATGTGTTAAATTCTTCCAACAAAACTCTCTCCATGATAGAAAGTTTATTGCGCTATGGTGTATTTCACACATTTGGAACCATTCATCATCTGATATTTCAATCGTCAGTTCTCTTTCCCATTTATTTTTTAGGAACAATGTTGTTTCCTCTCTGCAATCCCCCATTGAATTATACAAAGCTGATATCACTTTCATTCTATTCCATGAATATGAATCTATTACTATTCCAACAATACCATTATTTGTATCACTATCACGTAGTTTTGGTTTTATTTGTTTTGAATAATAATCTCTAATTTGTAAGTACCTAAAGAAATCTTCGTCATCTAGATTATGTTTATCTTTCATTTCTTGAAAGCTCATCAATTGCCCATTTTGCAAAAGGATATAGACAGCAGTGATTCCTCTAATTTCCCATTGTTTGAATGCTTGATCGAGTTGTCCTGCTTTGAATTTTGTATCATACCTAAACCACTTCAGTAAAAGAACCTTATCTTTCAAATTCTATTTAGCGATTCCTGAGTACCATATTTCCAATGTAAAGTTCACAATATGGTTAATCTTGTCCTTAAGTAATGTGGTCAGCAGTTTATCAGATAAGAAAGCTTCAATTTTATAACCCTGAACTTCCTTTTCATTTTTTTTCCAGCCGGATTCATAGTGTGGTCTACACCAGCAAGCAAGTCTCAATTGAGCTGCAATAAAATATTCTCTCAGGTTGAGCAATGCCATACCCCCTTCACTTTTAGGAAGCTGCAACGTTGTTTATTTTATTAGTGGCTTTTTTCTGTTCCATAAGAACCTTGAAACCATTCTATCCCATGTTTTTAATTTGTTTTGAGGAATAGAAAATGGAAGCGATTGGAATAAGTATAACAATGTGGGAAGAACATTCATTTTTATAACTTGTATTCAGGAACTAAAATCTGTTGGCAAGGTAGACCATCTACCCAAATCTTTTTTTAACATCCCCTTCAATTTTGTTATAGTTCTTCTCAAACATGGTAGAAAATGACTTAGTCAAGGTAACACCAAGCTATTTAAGGGTTTCACAGTTCCATTTCAGCCTATAAGTGATTCTAATTTTTTGAGAGGGTGAATAATTAAATGATAAAATTTGTGTCTTAGTGATATGAATTCTATAACTGGAATAATGTTCATACGTTTGGAATAAGTCCATTAGATTTGGAAAGCAGGATTCTGGTTTTGGAGAAAGACTGTTGCATCATCTGCAAAGAGTCCAATGTGGTGCCCTTCTCCTGCTAATGTTGCTCCCTTAAGGTTAGGGTTCTGCCTTACTGCTTGTGCAAAAGGCTCAACGTACAAAGCCAAAAGCAGGGGAGATAAGAAATAAACAGGGCTGCCCCTGTTTATTTTCCTATTGTTGAGGTTAATTTTGAGATGTGTTGGTGTTTACAGATAAATGTGCTTTTGTAAAATGTGCCCAAAAAAAGGCATTTAAAAAAAAAGAAAAAAAAAAGCCAAGTTGTAATTAGATAACCGCCTGATATAACTGGTGTCAAAATAAATAGAACACTGCCATGATCTACTGGTGCCAGTGTGAGTTTTGGCCTTTTTTCAGTTGATTTTTCATTGGTGCAAGAATTTTTTGGATCGCACTGAGTTTCAGGTGAATCGTGCGTCCTGCATCGTTTAGTATACATGGAGTAACAATCTGCGTTTAACATCTCACGACCACCTCTCGCACTGTGCCTGTGCAAACACCGCAGACCTGTCTTGTATTGTTTTTTTTGTTGTTGTTGTGTCCTAAATTTGGTTGGATCCACATCTCCTCTATCATTTTCTTCAATGTATCTTTTGATTTCTGTTCTGATATGGTCTATATTGTCTTCACTGTTTAGAATATTCGAATTGAGTCTCCATGCAGTGTTAATTTTCCTATTGTTGAGGTTAATTTTCAGATGAATCATGCTGTGGTCAGAGACATCTGCCATATTAATTTGACATTCTGTTACATTGTAAACTTCTTCAGAGCTAATCAGAAAATAATCAGTTCTGGAACCATGAGGAACTGAGTGCAATCCTTCACATGAGGATGGAGCTCTCTCCATAAATCTACAAGCCCCACTTCCGGTATCATTGTATTTATTACTTTATTACTTTAGTCATACTCGTATCTATATTATGATTCAAGACTAGATTAAAATCTCCTTCACAGAGTAAAAGGCCTTCAGTTTCCCAGCTACAATATTAAAAAGATCTGTAAAAAAAAATCTTTCTTATTTTCCGGGGGCACATACACGTTGCAGCGGTGGGCACAGATAACCAAAAGATTAACTTCGATAACAGATAATCAGATAAATGAAAACTTATCTTTGATAAAGTTAAAACGATAAACCACCCAAAAATGTATCACAAGTTATAGATAACCTATAACCGATAAATTCCAGTACAGTCACTTGCCCAGTTCTGGATCACTGCTGTAGTATTTGCGCCGCCATTTCTCGTAATCAGCGTGCATAAGCTAATACTTGGTACCAATGGAAAGATTGATGTTTTGTCTACAAACAACCACAAGCTTGACCGGTTCCAGCCGCCCTTGTGATCAGCAGAGGAATCAAAACATCCCGGTGTCTGCGGTGTGCGTGCTTTTTCTCACTCACTCATTCCTGCAAGTTTGAAAGCAACGATCTCTAAAACGTAGCAAAGGTGAGTTAGCCATTCGGTGTTTTTGGTTCTAGAGTGGGAAAATACTTACTTACTTGGGTAGAAAATGTCAGTGTGTTATGTCTTGCTGTTTAATTGCTGCGCGCATTTATCTCCGACGCAAAAATTTGCCGGTTTTGGATCACTGAAGCAGCAGCCTCGTGTCTGTAGTTGTGAGCCATGTGTACTTTGGGGGTCATCTCAACATCACGAATGGGCATGAATGTGGGGACTTTTACTTTTTAATTCGGGAGAAATCTCACCTCCACACTTCATTTTTGCTCGTAAAAACGTATAACGGCGCCTTTCGAAATGAAGTAAATTCTCATTTGTTGTTATCCATTCGGCTGCTCCTGTTTTGTGTTCGGGGTCGCCACAGCGGATACAAGAAGATCCGCATTGGTATTTGCCACAAGTTTTACACCGGATGCCCTTCCTGATGCAACTCCAGTGTTACCTGGAGAAACACACACAGCTGTTGGTGTTCCAAAGAGGTCTCCCATCTAAGTACTAACCAGGTCCCGCACTGCTTAGCTTCTGAGATCTGACGAGATCAAGCAGACACAGAGCAGATCAATAAGTATAATTTATATCATTTTGTGTTCAAAACACATTCTCGGACACAGCGTGTATCATTCTGCATTAGAAGGGCTCCAGCCAGATGCCAGGAATGCCCCCAAAGTGACACAGAGTGTCGTGATCCAGAACCGGGCAAAGTGATCCATTTCCGGCAAATATTTGCACCACACATAATGTGGCTTCACACTTTAAGTAGAAGGGCTACACCATCCAGACTTCTTCAGCTAGATAACATCCAAATGTCCAATACAACAATACCCAATAAAGGATATTCAGTTGCATTACGGGACTTTAAAAAAGGTGATCCCGAACTGGGCAACCGTCTGTATTGTCTCCGCTGATTTTGAGTTTAAAGCTTCTGAAAGCATCAAAAGCGACCACGGACCCAAACAATGAGTCAGCACAAAAAGGTGATCCCGAACTGGGCAACCGTCTGTATTGTCTCAGCTGATTTTGAATTTAAAGCTTCTGAAAGCATCAAAAGCGACCACGGACCCAAACAATGAGTCAGCACTTCTGTCTTTGAGTGTCCTGCCCCCTGCTCATAGAGGAGCTACAAAGCGCAACTCTAGTTAATCACAATGCTGCCGCCAGGCAGAGGTCTTGGAAAATAAAGCAATGCTGAGTTATGGTTTGGTGTAATAAAATGAATACTGATAGAGTAACTCCATTAATGTCAATTCTGTCATTTGTGCAAAGTGTTGAATAATGCACTAATTCTGAAGTTTTGTAACAAACACAGACAGATGGCATTCTGGGTAAAATGCGCCTCTGCTAACACTGATTGGTTTTGTAAACCAACACGTTAATGTGAGGTGTGTTGTGTGTTGGTGTTTACAGATAAATGTGCTTTTGTAAAATATGCCCCCAAAAAAAGGCATTTTCAAAAAAAAAAAAAAAAAGCCAAATTGTAATTAGATAACCGTCTGATATAACCAGTATCAAAAATAAATAGAACACTGCCATGATCTACCCGTGCCAGTGTGAGTTTTGGTCTTTGGTCACTTTGGATGGAGCAGCTCTCATTTCTAGAAATCTGGCCAATTTTATTAAACCTTCCAAACCGTGACTATCCAGGGTTGGGACCAGGAAGCAGAGTTGTAGTCTTACACACCTCTCTGCAGCTTCTCTCCCCCTACCATCCCGCCAATACCCCATCCCCGTAGAGACGGTGCCTGCTCCCAGACCACCACCAACCAGTAAAAATCTATTTAAGCATAAAAATACAAAAAGAAAAAATAATATAGCACCTTCAACTGCACCACAGACTAAAACAGTTAAATGTGGTCTATTAAACATTAGGTCTCTTTCTTCTAAGTCCCTGTTAGTAAATGATATAATAATTGATCAACATATTGATTTATTCTGCCTTACAGAAACCTGGTTACAGCAGGATGAATATGTTAGTTTAAATGAGTCAACACCCCCGAGTCACACTAACTGTCAGAATGCTCGTAGCACGGGCCGAGGGGGAGGATTAGCAGCAATCTTCCATTCCAGCTTATTAATTAATCAAAAACCCAGACAGAGCTTTAATTCATTTGAAAGCTTAACTCTTAGTCTTGTCCATCCAAATTGGAAGTCCCAAAAACCAGTTTTACTTGTTGTTATCTATCGTCCACCTGGTCGTTACTGTGAGTTTCTCTGTGAATTTTCAGACCTTTTGTCTGACTTAGTGCTTAGCTCAGATAAGATAATTATAGTGGGCGATTTTAACATCCCCATAGATGCTGAGAATGACAGCCTCAACACTGCATTTATTCTATTATTAGACTCAACTGGCTTTGCTCAAAATGTAAATGAGTCCACCCACCACTTTAATCATACTTTAGATCTTGTTTTGACTTATGGTATGGAAATTGAAGACTTAACAGTATTCCCTGAAAATCCCATTCTGTCTGATCATTTCTTAATAACATTTACATTTACTTTAATGGACTACCCAGCAGTGGAGAATAAGTTTCATTACAGTAGAAGTCTTTCGGAAAGCGCTGTAACTATGTTTAAGGATATGATTCCTTCTTTATGTTCTCCAATGCCATATACCAACACAGTGCAGAGTAGCTACCTAAACTCTGTGAGTGAGATAGATTATATATATATATATTATATATATAAAGTTCCCTGAAAAGCCTTCAGTTAATTCAAAATGCTGCAGCTATAGTACTGACGGGGACTAGAAGGAGAGAGCATATTTCACCCATATTGGCCTCTCTTCATTGGCTTCCTGTTAATTCTTGAATAGAATTTAAAATTCTTCTTCTTACTTATAAGGTTTTGAATAATCAGGTCCCATCTTATCTTATGGACCTCATAGTACCATATCACCCCAATAGAGCGCTTCGCTCTCAGACTGCAGGCTTACTTGTAGTTCCTAGGGTTTTTAAGAGTAGAATGGGAGGCAGAGCCTTCAGCTTTCAGGCTCCTCTCCTGTGGAACCAGCTCCCAATTCAGATCAGGGAGACAGACACCCTCTCTACTTTTAAGATTAGGATTAAAACTTTCCTTTTTGCTAAAGCTTATAGTTAGGGCTGGATCAGGTGACCCTGAACCATCCCTTAGTTATGCTGCTATAGACTTAGACTGCTGGGGGGCTCCCATGATGCACTGAGTGTTTCTTTCTCTTTTTGCTCTGTATGCACCACTCTGCATTTAGTCATTAGTGATTGATCTCTGCTGTCTTCCACAGCATGTCTTTTTCCTGATTCTCTCCCTTCAGCCCCAACCAGTCCCAGCAGAAGACTGCTCCTCCCTGAGCCTGGTTCTGCTGGAGGTTTCTTCCTGTTAAAAGGGAGTTTTTCCTTCCCACTGTCGCCAAGTGCTTGCTCATAGGGGGTCGTTTTGACCGTTGGGGTTTTTCTGTAATTATTGTATGGCTTTTGCCTTGCAATATAAAGTGCCTTGGGGCAACTGTTGTTGTGATTTGGCGCTGTATAAATAAAATTGATTTGATTTGATTTGTTGTTGGGTTTTTTTCAACTTTGATATCTCCCCTCGAGAGTTTTTGCAAATTACGTTTGAAAAAAAAGCTTCTGTTTACATTTTGCTTCTGTAAACATGAGTCCAACATGTGGTTTTTGAACGTACAATGTGTGTGAGAACATAAATCGTGCGCTCTGAAATTTTACACTGTGCGGTTCTGTAGTACAGTTTGAGCTGGAACCAAGTACAGTGATTGAAAATATCAGCCCAGCTTCAGTTTGAATACTGCCATGAAGACAACTGGCCAGTAGATGGTAGTAGAGACTTGCCAAAACAAAATTTCAGATAATCTGTGTCTGATGCTACTCTGCTACGTTTAAGATGTGTGGAATAACAATAACAATAACGTCTATAAACCCAGAGAATATATTCACAACAGTTTTAGGCACTAGACTTTAATGCTGTTATCCGTGGAGCCTGATCAGAGTGTCTCAAATGCATTTTTCATGTCGTGAACGTACTGAGATTATCCTATACCCATAATGCACCTGGACACAGCATGTCCACACTAAAACCTTAAAAATTAGCGCATTACTTTAAAACTAAAACATATATCTAATATTTTCACTTTATAAAACTTCAGACTTGACGTTAATTTAAATAACTTGTCCGAACTTCTCCTTTGCCTGCAGAGGATAGAGCAGTTTCTTCTAGAAGCAGCTCTCCTCTTTTTGCACAGGGTAGAACTACACATCTGCTACAGAACATTTAACAGGTAGGTGCTCAACTGATTTTAAATTTTATAAGTTTGTAGCTGTTCAACCACATTAATGGTCTAAAAATTACTGGACAAAAATTTATCGGAAGATAATTAGTCCGATAATGGGCTTCAAAGTTATCTGAAAAGATAATCCGTTAATGAAAACATTATCTTCAATAATTATCGGTTATCGGATTATCGGAACTGTGCCCACCGCTGAACCAAAGTAACCAGTTTATTTTCCAGTTTTCCTTTAGGATAGCTAATCCCTTTTTTTTTTTTTTTTTTGGCTATGTTTATAAGAGCTATAAAATGTATTTCTGTAGGAAAATGTTTTAAGTTTTTTGTGTTCTTGTGATGGCAGATGGGTCTCCTGCAAAAAAAAAAAAAAATCTTGGGGTTTTTCTTTTTTAAGCTTGGTCAAAACCTTATTTCTTTTAACCAGATTATTTAACCCATTCACATTCAGTGACACCAGCTTAATATTGTTAAAAGGCATTTTAGTGGACAAAATGTATATCAAAATTTTCTAGACAAAAGAACAAAGGCCTGAACATGTGGCCAAATATACTCAAAAATAGCTAAAATAGTAAAGTAAGACAAAAACCAAAAGTCTATCTTCTAGTGTGGGGTAGGTCTTTCTTCCCCCAAGTCCCCATTGGCAAGTTGAGGAGTATGTCTCTTTAAGGATGGCGCCTATTTGGAGGTGAGACACATCATTTCACACATCCAAAAGTCCAACGATGTCCAACAACATGCAATTACCACTTGAGCAAAGTCAATGCAAAACAATATTACTTTTCAATTAAACCTCCTTTGGTATCGCCTCATGTCTATGTTAATATATGAGTTTGTCTCCTAACTAGCTTATTTTCCGTGTTCCTGTTCCAATCGACACAAATTATCCAGATACTTCTCATTCGGCATAACTCCTCTTCACTGCTCGTCCAGTCACAATCCAGTGTGTTGCCATGTTGGCGCCCGGGATATACACTCCATCTCCCTGTCCATGTCTGCTGGGTTAGAGTTTGGTAATGGCATGGAGTATCCTCTTCGCCTCATCTCCAAAGCTGCTTCACGAGCGCTGCCATAGGTTTGCACTCCCGTTTCCCAATGAATGCATATTTTGTCAAATGGTGTTTGAAACCGTTAAAAACGGACACCTTTCTCCTTCAGAGCCCTTTTGATGCTAGCATATTCCTTGCACTTCTTCACCACTTCTGTGGCATAGTCATGGTTAAACGATAGGTGCAGTCCATCATACGTGACTTTACCAGCCCATGCCTTCTTCAGTATGCTTTCCTTTGTGGCATATTTTTGAAAGTTTATTATTACTGACATGAGTGGAGCGTTTGGACCCAGTTTTGTGCCAGTGCTCGGTGGGCTCGCAGTATGTGTAGGCTGGCATCCTCAGGCAGTGAAAGTGTCGCTTTTAACAGCTTGTCCAAGAACCGTAGCATCGAATCACACTCTTTCCCCTCTGGAACTCCAAAGATGCGGATATTATTCCTTCTGGATCTCCCCTCCAGATCCGTTAGTTTACTTTGTACAGCCTTGTGGTTTTCCATTACGTTAACCAAAGCCCCTTTCATGGCTATGTTCAAAGGTTCAATTTCAGCTAACCGTGCCTCAGCCTCTGTTAGCTTGTTCAATTTCAATTTCAATTTATTAATTTATATAGTGCCATCTTACGACATAGTCACCCCAAGGTGCTTCACATAACACAATTTATGACAACACAAAGTATTTTAAAATCAAAATTTAAAATCAAAAGGGCACAATAAAAAGGTAAAACACAGTAGAATAAAAAGAAACTACAAAGCAAACATAAAAACAGAATAGATTAATGATAAGACAGTCTAAAGTGGGTCTTCAGTCTTGATTTAAAAGTCTCCACCATGTAAGACTGCCTAATAACTGCAGGTAGACCATTCTAAAGAGTAGGGCCATGGTAGGAGAAGGCTCTATACCCCACAGACTTTTTATTCACCCTTGGAACACACAAAAGCCCTGCGCCCTGCAAATGCAAGGGCTGCACAGGTACGTAGGGCTTAACCAAGTCCGCCAGGTATGAAGGCGCCAGTCTATGAACAATTTTATAGACCAGCAACAGGACTTTAAAATCTGATCTGGTAGAAAATGGAAACCAATGAAGGGACGCCAGAATGGGTGTAATGTGGTCAAACTTTCTACTTTGTGTCAAAAGTCTGGCAGCAGCATTCTGCACTAATTGAAGGCCCTGAATGCTAGACTGCAGCAGACCAGAAAATAAAGCATTGCAATAATTCAATCTGGAAGAAATAAATGCATGTATCAAAATCTCAGCATCAGCCATAGACAGGCTAGGACGAATCCTCGCTATGTTTCGCAGATGGAAGAAGGTAGTCCCCGTAATATTTTTAATGTGGATAATGAATAAGGATAACGTAGGATCAAAAAGTACCCCAAGATTTCTCACTTTGTCCGTATGATGTATAACACACAAACCCAAATTAAGTGCCAAAAGGTCAAACTGATGCCGATGTCTGGTTGGACCAAGAACCATCATTTCAGTTTTATCGGAATTTAAGAGTAGGAAGTTACTAGACAACCAGCTTCTCACAATACAAGGCAGTCTTCTAAGGATTTTATATGGGTAAGATTACCAGCAGTTATCGGCATGTACAATAGAGTATTATCAGCATAGCAATGAAAGTCAATCCCGTTGTTATGTGTCGGACGCAGTCGGAGCACCGACCAGCATTTGACATTAGGACCCAGCATAAAGGAAACAGAGCACGGTTCAAAGGATAACAGAATTTAATGACATAAAGGTGAGTGCTTAATTAATAACAAATAAGTGTGCGGCATGGCGAAGGGGAAAAACGGTGCGCTCCCAGCAGCACAAACGGTCCGGAGCCAGAACAGTTCGGACCCAAGGACCCCGCCGACACCCCCCAGGTGGCCGCGACCAACCGAGTCTGTGAAAGAAGAAACCATAATGTGAGTCCACCACTCCACACACAGAGAGACCACTCAAAGGTGTACATAATCAGCAAACACTTCCTGGCTTAATCACCAATCAGCTTCCCACCCTGCAGGCATGGAACACCCAGTTCAATTCTCCACTGCAGTGGAAGCTGATTAAACGACTAACATAACAGCTCAATATAATAAGGTGTGAGGGACACCACATCTACTGACTGTACTCATGTTAGTCACAAAACCTAAAGTACCTCAGGAAGTGTGCTGACGAGCGTGAGACCTCACCCCCTCCTCTTTCACAGACCATGGCATCAAACCTGGTACGGTCTCTGCATCCATAATGATGAGATGGTTCTCCAAACGTCGATCTCACCCGTCTGGTCACAAGGTCGAGTCTCTGGCAAATACACACTGTGTACTCCAGACTTAAATGCAACCATGCCCCAATCCATACAGATGCACCACAGCTGTGAGTCCTGACGAGCTGCACATGACAAGCCTCAGGTGATCAGGGTGAGGTCCTGATAACTCAGCCACACATCAGCCACTCAGTCCTGAACGCATGCCACCTGGAAGGAAAAACAGAAGACAGAAACAAAAGCCAGCCAGGCACCCCAGCCACACAACACCTGTAATGCTACAGAATATGCCCAAGGGGCGCTATATAAAGTGAGAAAAGCAAGGGGCCAAACACAGACCCCCGTGGAACCCCAAATTTAATTTCAGCAAGGCCAGAGGTAGAGTTATGATACACAACACCATGAGAACGACTGGACAAGTATGACGTTAACCAAGCAAGGACACTTCCAGTAATCCCAAAGTAATTTTCCAGCCTATCAAGTAAAACATGATGATCCACAGTATCAAACGCAGCACTAAGATCTAAAAGCACTAAAACCATTGTGGTGTCCGAATCCATTGCACGCCAAAATCATTCACCACTCTAATAAGCGCTGTCTCTGTGGAATGATGTTTTCTAAAAGCAGACTGCAGTGGCTCAAAAAGATCATTCTCAGGAAGATGGTCCACAAGCTGCCATGAAACCACTTTTTTCCAGAATTTTAGAGAATGACAGATTTATAACGGCCTGTAATTATTTAGTACACCAGGGTCAAGACCAGATTTCTTAAGCAATGGTTTAATCACTGCAGATTTAAAACACCTAGGAACAGAACCAGAGGTTAATGAAAGATTAACAATTTCCAACACAGTCGGCCCAAGAACGGGCCATAGGTCCTTAAACAATTTTGTTGGTATAGGATCAAACACGCAGATTGTGCTTTTTGTAGACGTCACAAGCTTCACCAGTGCATCTAGTGAAATAGTATCAAATTCTGTAAATCTAGGTGTCACCTCATTAATAACACCCACCTCCATAGCAGGGTGCAATGGTTGAGCCAAGGCATGTTGAGATATGCTCAATCTAATGTCTTCTACTTTCATCTCAAAGTAATCCAAGAAGTCCTGAGTAACAAACGGAGAATGACTAACAGGTGACCACCCATGGATAAGAAATGCTATCGTGTCAAACAAAAACTGTTTTTGAGTGCATAAATTTTCTCAGAGTTGGCAGATATATTTTGATAGATTTCCCTTTTTATTCCTTTCAACTCAGATTTCACATCTTCTTTAATTTCTTTCTCAGTCTTTGGAGATCCTGTTTGTTCTCGTTACAAAATTCACGTAGTTCAGTCTTGATAGCTTGTAGCACTAAGCTAACATTCTCCTCGTGGTGTTGATGATCGTCCATTTTCCATTCTTCTTGTTGCTTTTCGCGTTTCGCTTGACTTCTAGTCTTTTTTCCCTGTCATTCCAATGTAGTCCATAAAATATGCCTATTCTGTCTTGAATTTGGGGGTTTTGTCTCATTTGCTGTCAGATGTTCTTACTATGCGTCCATGTTGGTTGCTCGCTAACCTGGAAGTCAACTGTATATGTTGTTTAATTGAAGGGTTCAAATGCAAAACCCAATAAGTCCATTTTTTAATGGGAATTTATAGGAAAACTTTCTTCTTTTCTTCTTTGTCTTTCGGCTGTTCCCGTTAGGGGTCGCCACAGCAGATCAATCGTTTCCATCTCACCCTGTCCTCTGTATCTTCCTCTGTCACACCAACCACCTGCATGTCCTCTCTCAGCACATCCATGAACCTCCTCTTTGGTCTCCCTCTTCTCCTCCTGCCTGGTGGCTCCATTCTCAGCATCCTTCTCCCTATATACCCTGGGTCCCTCCTCTGCACATGTCCAAACCATCTCATTCTCGCCTTTCTGACTTTGTCTCCAAACCGTCCCACCTGAGCTGTCCCTCTGATATGTTCATTCCTAATCTTGTCCATTCTTGTCACTCCCAAAGAGAATCTCAACATCTTCAGCTCTGCCACCTCCAGCTCTGCCTCCTGTCTTTTTGTTAGTGCCACTGTCTCTAAACCATACAACATAGCTGGTCTCACTACTGTTTTGTAAACTTTCCCCTTCACTCTTGCTGATATTCTTCGGTCACAAATCACTCCTGCCACCTTTCTCCACCCACTCCACCCTGCCTGCACTCTCTTCTTCACCTCTATACCACACTCTCCATTACTTTGAACAGTTGACCCCAAATATTTAAACTCATCTACTTTCACCACTTCTACTCCTTGTAACTGCACTATTCCACTGGGCTCCCTCTCATTCACACACATGTACTCAGTCTTGCTTCTACTGACTTTCATTCCCCTTCTCTCCAAAGCATATCTCCACTTCTCCAGACTAGACTCAACTTGCTCTCTACTCTGACTACAGATCACAATGTCATCTGCAAACATCATAGTCCATGGGGACTTCTGTCTGATCTCATTTGTCAACCTGTCCATCACCACTGCAAACAAGAAAGGACTCAGAGCTGATCCTTGGTGTAATCCCACCTCCACCTTGAATGAGTCTGTCATTCTGACTGCGCATCTCACCGCTGTCACACTATTTTTGTACATGTCCTGCACTACCCTAACATACTTCTCTGCCACTCCAGACTTCCTCATACAATGCCACAAATCTTCTCTTGGCACCCTATCATAAGCTTTTTCTAAGTCCAGAAACACACAATGTAACTCTTTCTGTCCTTCTCTCTACTTTTCCAACAGTATTCTCAGAGCAAACATTGCATCTGTAGTGCTCTTTCTCGGCATGAAACCATATTGCTGTTCACAGATCTTCACTTGTTTTCTAAGCCTAGCTTCTACTACTCTTTCCCATAACTTTATGCTGTGGCTGATCAGCTTTATGCCTCTGTAGTTACTGCAGCTCTGCACATCACCCTTGTTCTTGAAAATAGGAACCAGCACACTTCGTCTCCACTCCTCAGGCATCCTCTCACTTTCCAAGATTTTATTAAACAATCTGGTTAGAAACTCTACTGCCATCTCTCCTAGACATTTCCATGCCTCCATTGGAATGTCATCTGGACCAACTGCCTTTCCACTCTTCGTCCTCTTCATAGCAGCCCTCACTTCTTCCTTGCTAATCTCTTTTACTTCCTGATTTACTCTCACCACATCATCCAGCCTTTTCTCTCACTCATTTTCTTTATTCATCAACTCTTCAAAATATTCCCTCCACCTTCTTAGCACACACTCCTCACTTGTCAGCACATTACCATGTGCATCTTTTACCACCCTAACCTGCTGCACATCCTTTCCAGCTCTGTCCCTTTGTCTGGCCAATCGGTACAAGTCCTTTTCTCCTTCCTTACTATTCAACTTCTTGTACAGCTCGCAATATACCTTTTCCTTTACTTTTGCCACTTCTCTTCTCACCTTACGCCGCATCTCCTTGTACTCCTGTCTACTTTCTTCATCTCTCCGACTATCCCAAAACTTTTTCGCTAAGCTCTTTCTCCTTATGCTTTCCTGGACCTCTTCATTCCACCACCAAGTCTCCTTGTCTTCCTTCCACTGTCCAGATGTCATACCCAGTACTGCCCTAGCTGTCTCCCTCACCACATCTGCAGTACCTTTCCAGTTGTCCAAAATTGCTTCCTCTCCAACTAGTGCTTCTCTCACCTGCTCGCTAAATTTCACACAACAGTCTTCCTCCTTCAGCTTCCACCATCTGATCCTTTGTTGAGCTCTCACTCTCTTCTTCTTCTTTACCTCTAAAGTCAGCCTACAAACAACCATCCTATGCTGTCTAGTGACACTCTCTCCTGCTACCACCTTACAGTCTGTGATTTCTTTTAGCTTGCATCTCCTATAAAGTGTTGGGAAAGTGTAGTGACACGGACCCACAACAGGGGGCGTACATGAACGGACAATGGAGGAAGTCAAATATGAACACTTTACTGTTGTGAATAGCACAACTCAACACAGCAGATACAGAATAGGTGCAAAAATCAATTAACAAAGGTGTCGTGTGGGCAGGCTCGAGGATAGAAGACGTCTGTCCTGAGAAGAACCGGAACCACACAATTTCCTCCGCCACCGAACCTGGAAAATACTGGAGCCGCCAAGTTCCGAGTCCCCAGGTGGCCACCGTCTCCGCGTGTCGGATCTGGTACTGCTGGCGAGGAACAGAAACAATCAGATGTGGGTGTGTGAACACCCAGTAACACTTATGGTGGATATTCCACCTCCACCTCTAACACAGTAAGAGACTGAGGGCTACTTAGTTGGACGTGCGTCACTCGTCACGTCTCCCCACACTTAGCGTCCCGTTGTCAGTAGGCTCCTCAGGAACTCCTGCAACAACTCAGAGAATTACGAATTCTTTAGAACAACAACGGCTGAGAATATTACCTCCGTAGGTAGATGATATCTCGGCAACGAGGTGGAGATGACGTCCGGTCTTTATGGAGTGAGATGATGTAGTGTAGATGGGTGACAGCTGTCAAGAGATAATGAGTGACAGCTGTCACCCCCGGCTATGTCCGTGGCGGCAGCGCCCTCTCGTGCCTGAAGCCCGCACTTCAGGCAGGGCGCCCTCTGGTGGTGGGCCAGCAGTACCTCCTCTTCAGTGGCCCACACAACATAAAGAATGTAGTCCACCTGTGTGCACCTTCCTCCACTCTTATATGTTACCCTGTGCTCCTCCCTTTTCTTAAAGTAGGTATTCACCACAGCCATTTCCATCCTTTTTGCAAAATCACTACCATCTGTCCTTCCCCATTCCTATCCTTGATACCATATCTACCCATTACTTCCTCATCACCTCTGTTCCCTTCACCAACATGCCCATTGAAGTCTGCTCCTATCACCACTCTTTCATGCTTGGGCACACTCTCCACCACCTCATCTAACACACTCCAGAAATCTTCTTTCTCCTTCATCTCACAACCTACCTGTGGGGCATATGCACTGATGATATTCATCATCACCCCTTCAATTTCCAACTTCACACTCATCACCCTGTCAGACACTCGCTTAACCTCCAACACACTTTTAACATACTCTTCCTTTAAAATGACCCCAACACCATTTCTCTTCCTGTCCGCACCATGGTACAACAACTTGTACCCACCGCCGATGCTCCTGCTCTTACTTCCCTTCCACTTGGTCTCTTGCACACACAATATGTCTGCCTTTCTCCTCTCCATCATATCAGCCAGCTCTCTCCCTTTACCAGTCATACTACCAACATTCAAAGTCCCCACTCTCATTTCCACCCTTCTAGTTTTCTTCTTCTCCTGTTGTTCGTGGCAACGTTTTCCTCCTCTTCTTCGTCATCTTCGCCCAGCAGTAGCCCAATTTCCACCGGCACCCTGTTGGGCAATAGCACTGGTGTCGGACATCGTTAACCCGGGCCGCGACCGATCCGGTATGGGAATTCGATTCTGCATAGTCTGCATAGTTGGGTTGGCTTGTTTTACGCCGGATGCCCTTCCTGACGCAACCCTCCTCATTTATCCGGGCTTGGGACCGGCACTCAGAATGTACTGGCTGCACACCCCATGTGGCTGAGTTTATAGAATTTATAGGAAATTTATAGGAAAACACATTAGAGAATCAACAGATTCCCATGAATAAAATTAAAATGGCATGTTCACGTTCTTCAGTATTTTACACACTGATAGCTACCTAAGCAGCAAAGCACCCTTCAATTGTTGCCATTCAGTCACTCTGTACTGTAACTGCACATTTCCTGTTTCTGGTTACTGAATTGTACCTGCTCTTGTTTTATGAGCTGATATCTTCTTCTTGTGTATTTGCAGAGCTGATCCACAGAAACTAGACGCCTTCATCATGGACAAAGCGCTGCTGGATTATGAGGTCTCCATAGATGCCGACTGTAAAACTCTAACAGTTGGAAAACCCTTTGCTATAGAAGGTATCGTCCTGGCAATCAATGAATTAACAAAAATTACTGCCAATTTATGAGCAACCTGCCAACAATTACATATATTTGCAGACCAAAATGACATTTAAATATGCGCTGTGATAAATTTGTTGACTCTGTTCCAGTTACCAGAGGTTAAAATATGGCCATCGGGTATTGCGAAGGTCTTGAGTTCATGTGTCTGTCCGTCTGTCTGTCCGTCTGTCTGTGCTCACCATAAGTCCAGTCCTATTACAGCCAAAGTCTTCAAATTCACAGGGAACATTCATGGGACACAGACCTTGGACAAGTTCAAAGATGACTAGCCTTGACCTATTCTAAGAGGTCAAAAGGTCACATTGTGTTTCCTATTTTTATGCTCATACAACCGAGGCAACATTCACAAACACTTTGGACTTTCTCACTTCATTCCAGAGCACAGATGACTGACAATGATTTTTTTTTAATCCTAAATTTAACTATATCAGTCATGTAACAATTACTCAACAGTTAATCTGGCTTTTAAAGGCTTACTCTCTTGACTCTCGACTGTTAATCCTGGTCCATTTAGGAAGCGTCTTGGCCCTGCTGTGAAAATGTTCCCATGGCAGTGACTTCCATTACTGGATTCCATGAGAGCACATCTGACACATACCAGTGTTGTGGTTAATTACTTAATGCACCTTTAAGCCATCAGCATACAGTACACATCAGTTAGGACACTTCCAGCAAAAGTCAAGTTATTACTGAATTTGACACAATGAGCTGATGATCAACAGCTTACAGTGCACAGAGCTCGGACCCAAATAGGTCTTTGGTGTGAAACAATGATTGATAATGGTTGTGTGTAGTAATAATAATAATCATAATGCTGCTGGCAGCACGGGGGCATAGTAACTAGCACTGTTGCCTCACAGTGAGAAGATCCCAGGTTCACTTCCTGCCTGATCCTTTCTGTGTGGAGTTCGTGTGGGTTCCCTCCCACCTCCACAGACATGCAGGTTAGATGGTTTGGAAACTTTAAATTCATGTAGGTGAAAGTGTTTGTCTGTGTTGGGACTGCAGTGGACTCGGGGCCTGGACAGCTGCTCTCGCCGAGGCAGGAATGTGCTTATAGCAGTGATCATGTGACTCAGTGGCGAATATGGAACCCTTGGAACAGAACCAATGACCTGCTCAAGATATCCCTTGCCCAAACTCTACCCTTTGTGAGGTTGGTAAGGTTAGACCTTACTTGTGTGAAGCACCTTGAGGCACCTTTGTTGTGATTTGGTGCTATAATTAAATTAATTAAATAAATTAAATTATCCGGGCAGCACGGTGGCTTAGTGGTTAGCACTGTTGCCTCACAGCGAGAAGGACATGGGTTCAATTCCCACCTGTGGCCTTTCTGTGTGGAGTTTGCATGTTCTCCCCATGTTTGCGAGGGTTTCCTCTGGGTGCTCCGGTTTCCTCCCACATCCAAAGACGTGGGTTAGGTGGATTGGAATCTTTAAATTGTCCGTAAGTGTGCGATTGGGTGTGACTGTGTTTGTCTGTCTGTATGTGGCCCTGTGACAGACTGGCGTCCTGTCCTGGGTGTACCCCGCCTCACGCTCTATGACTGCTAGGATAGGCTCCAGCTCCCTGTGACGTTAATTGGACTAAGTGGTTGAAGATGAGAGTGTGTGTGTGTGTGTGTGTGTGTGTGTGTGTGTGTGTGTGTGTGTGTGTGTGTGTGTGTGTGTGTGTGTGTGTGTGTGTGTGTGTGTGTGTGTGTGTGTGTGTGTGTGTGTGTGTGTGTGTGAAATTAAATTATCCTGGTGTGTAAGTGGTCTGGCCTGGTTTAAACCCTGTAGGATGCTGACAGCTTCTTGAAAATGTCAAAAATGGATTTCATGACCTGAAAAACATTCGATGTATTTCTATGGCAATTAGTAACAGAGATAGGGTAAAATGGACTGCATTTATATATGCATCAGACAGTCAAAGCTAATGCCTCACATTCACCCCGATGTTGTTCAACAGTCCGGGGTCTCCGTTGTCATATTTTGCGCTTCATAATGCACCACACATTTTCAATGGGCGACAGGTCTGGACTGCAGGTAGGCCAGTCTAGTACCCGCACTCTTTTACTACGAAGCCACGCTGTTGTAACACGTGCAGAATGTGGCTTGGCATTGTCTTGCTGAAATAAGTAGGGACGTCCCTGAAAAAGACGTTGCTTGGATGGTAGCATGTGTTGCTCCAAAACCTGGATGTACCTTCCAGCATTCATGGTGCCATCACAGATGTGTAAGTTGCCCATGCCATGGGCACTAACACACCCCCATACCATCACAGATGCTGGCTTTTGAACTTTGCGTTGGTAACAATCTGGATGGTCTTTTTCCTCTTTTGTCCAGAGGACATGGTGTCCATGATTTCCAAAAACAGTTTGAAACGTGGACTCATCAGACCACAGCACACTTTTCCACTTTGCATCTGTCCAAATGAGCTCTGGCCCAGAGAAGGCGGTGGCGTTTCTGGATGTTGTTGATGTATGGCTTTCACTTTGCATGGTAGAGTTTTAACTTGCACTTGAAGATGTAGCGATGAACTGTGTTAACTGGCAATGGTTTTCTGAAGTGTTCCTGAGCCCACGCGGTAAGATCCTTTACACAATGATGTTGCCGCCTGAGGAATCGAAGGTCACGAGCATTCAATGTTGGTTTTCGGCCTTGCCGCTTACGTGTAGAAAGTTCTCCAGATTCTCTGAATCTTCTGATTATATTATGGACTATAGATGATGGAATCCCTAAATTCCTTGAAACTGAACATTGAAAAACATTGTTCTTAAACTGTTGGACTATTTTTTCATGCAGTTGTTCACAAAGTGGTGATCCTTCACCCCATCTTTGCTTGTGAATGGCTGAGTCTTTTGGGGATGCTCCTTTTATACCCAATCATGACACTCACCTGTTTCCAATTAGGTGTTCTTTGAGAATTCATTAACTTTCCCAGTCTTTTGTTGTCCCATCCCATGGTGTATTCAATTGAATATAGGTTGAAGATGATTTGCAAATCATTGAATTCTGTTTTAATGTACATTTTACACAACGTCCCAACTTCATTGGAATTGGCATTGTATTATATGCCTGAGCATATATCATACCAAAGGAATATTTTGGTCTATGCAAGACTATCCTTGGGTATATTCTACCATTCAAAAGTTTAGACACGCTTTCCCAAGTGTGTCTAAACTTCTACACCTGCCTCGCTGACTTCAGACAACATAAACTGGATTTTGTCTCAGTTGCTTCAGTGTCTTGTGTTGTATTTATTATGTTGTGTGTGTTTACCGGCAGGCTATGGCATCGGTCTGCCTCAGAACTTTGCACTCACCTCCAACATCTCAGAACTGGTGAGTCAGTATAAGTCTGACGGCTTCATGGACACGCTGCATGACAAATGGTACAAGGTGGTGCCTTGTGGGAAACGTAGCTTCGCTGTGACTGAGGTAAGCCAGGGCAGTACCTCCTGCTGCAGAAAACTCAACAAATGTTTGTTAGAGGGGCGCACAACAGTAGATTAATACTTTATTTTCATCTCACATTTGATTTATTTCAGCTGTATAAAAGGTTTCCAGCTGGTGTCGCAGCCTCATGTTCACTGCAACCCTTAAATAAGATTCATTTAAAGTACCAGTGGAGGTGCAGCCTTGCCAAAGTACAAATAATATGGAATTCAATGAGAGATGTTACAAGAATATTAATTAGCAATTATCTTTCATCTACATATGGCTCCTTGACCCAAACCTGTGCTCTGAAGTGTTTGTCCCGTCAACCCCAGAACTGCCTTTAAAGGGTTTGTTTTGGCAAAGACCAAAGTCATATATGTTACCTTCTGGGGGGTATTTTGTTGTGGTTGACAACCAAATAAGTTGGCCACAGGAGGAGATCGATGCCCCTGATGTCAAGACACAAAAACTCCTCAAAGCCCAGCTTCCTGAGGCTCTATGAGCAACGCAAGGAGGGAGGGCGAGGATTAGTGTGTGTCAGAGCCACAATCCTGGATGAGACGAGGAGCATCCATGAATACATCAGAAAGATGGCCCCCGAGATCAGCTGCTACAAGAATGCCTCAGACAGCTGAAGACAGATGGTGATAAGTAGCAGGAGGAGGAGATATCATGGAAGAACAAGCCAAGTGCTGTCCCCTTCCTGTGCATCCTGCATGTACATTAACTGTACTTTTTGAAACTGAGACCCTGGTCACTGACCCTCCAGCTGCTAACAGGCTGTGTGTCTTAAGTCGTCGAGGCCCCGTGGTCCAGTCTGTCTCCCTGTTACCAAGCACTGATCTGTCCATCCTGAACAGCTTGACCGTCTGTCCTCCCAGTTGGGAGTCAGGAATCCCCAAAAGTGCTTGTTAGCTGAGTGAAGACAGCACACGCTCCCTCTGCAAAAGGACTTCATGTCCCTCTGCACCAGCTTCCTTCTACATTTGTACTTTTCTTTTGAATTATTTCTTTGCTTTGCTCGTGTGCAGGATTTTGATTTGTACAGGGACATGAAACTCTGCGGGCAATGATGTCAGCTGGTTTAAAAACCTGGCCACCCTCCGCTGTAAAGATGTCTGAATGACACGAATTTAAATCACAAGCTTGTCTTCGTAAGATGTGTGGATCCTGTGTCCATTTACAGACCTTTAAACAGATTAAGGTGCATTGTGATTTAGCAGTATCATGTTTTAAACTGCCGACGCTGAGAGCAGTTTGAATCATTGCCGAGTAGAGAGGCTGATGCAGTGCGCGCTTTCAGACCACTCAAAACAATCACATGCTGATGTTTATTGAACTCCATAAGGCGTATGATGGATCATGTCTCCTAACTGGCTGACTAAGGACAAACTCACAGGGCCCTATCTTGTCAGCAAAGGCAAAAGCAATAGCCCAGAAGGTACATATCCATTTATACTTTTAAGTGGTGTGAAATACTGGCAAAAAAATCAGGCTCTGGGCACAACAGGATTGGATTTATCATGGTCATTATACACGGGTTGATTGTTGTCTGAACATAAACAATATGGACCAATCAGAGTGGCACCAATCTCTCCTTTTAAAATGGAGTGCACCAAGCACACAGTGCCGCATTATTGAGACAGCGGACACAAGTACAAGGATTTCTGGTGAGATTAATACCAATCTGTCAGAATGCACAGTGGCCACCCAAGCTCCCTGAGGTGATGCAGTGAAGTTGAAAAATGAGTATTTTCTTTTATTTCATTTCATGTTTGTTGGTGTTGCTTCAGGTCATGGTTTGTGCAGCACTTTACTCTGAAATCTGTTATTTTCAACAGCAGCAACACTGCTGAATGCATATTATTGAAAATGACGGTGTTAATTACAGTGTTGTGGCAGTTTGGATGCTGCATTTTACACCGTCTTTTTAACAATATGTGATCCATGATATATTATGATCTATTTGGGTTTACATAAAAAGAAAAACACCGCTGCAGACCGCGTCCTGGTCTTTGCTGAGACTTGCATCCTGTATGAAAATTCCATATAAGAGTGACTGTTTAGATATTTAATCCAAATGAAGAGAAATCCCTGTTTTGTCATTTGTTCCAGACAAAAACACCACTGGATACATTTCAGTAACATCTGCAAAAGGATTCCACTGTAGAGATAAACTGAAAGTAAAGAATCACAGTTAAATTCAAATGTTCCGGTTATAGTGGAGTCAGGCACAAAATATATGATTTTATATGCTGGGAAACAAAAATCAGAACCATGCAACCATTTCAAAACTATAAGAACAATTCAAAGGAAAATGCAAAATAACAATATGCACAAACCAATCAGCAGCTTGTTTCTTTGCTCGTTCTCTGTAAAGTCTCAGGCAGTAACTGATCCGTATGCACATCCAATCTCTCTCCAGACTCTGCAGATGGGAATAAAGCATTTCTCCGGCCTGTTTGTGATGCTGTGTGTGGGCATGGCCTTATCACTGCTGACCACAATAGCAGAACACATTGTATACAAGCTGGTCATCCCCAGAGTCAAAGAGCCGCGCTTCAAATACTGGCTGCACACGAGCCAGGTACCACACAGCTGCAGACGGGTTCTACTCCTTTCGCCTTAATGAGAAAATACATTTTTTTGCCAATCACAAATTGAGTACAGTGACAAAAAAAGCAATGTTCTGCATATCACCACTAATATCTTGGTTGTTTTCCAGAGATTACACCGAGCCCTCAACTCAGTCTTCACTGATGACAAAATCCTGACCGTTACGAAGCCGGAGAAAAGGTACTGTCAGTTTGATTTAGATCGATCGAGCCGGCTCGCGAGCACAGGCTGCTGTTTTCTTCTGCTTATGATTTTATTTATGATGAGACTTTTAAGAGAAAACTCTTGTGATATGTGTTGTGTGATTTATTGCCAATTTAATACATTTTATTTGGACTTAAAGTTGCATTAAAATGAAAAACCCTTTCAAGTTTGTGTGCCTACTCTTGACACGTGCTGCTACACCAAAATAAGCGAAACTCATCTTTTATACTAATATATAATCTTTAGCTTTGGTAAAGCCTGAGCTATCACAAGTCTGAGGCTTCATCACCACCAGAGGTTGTGACCTCAGTTCACCCTCAAAACACACAGACATCCTTTGAGCAAACCGAAACAGCCCAGAAATGACATAAGTTAACATCCATGTGGCCCTTAAAGCCCCTTTCACACCAGACCAACACTGAGTTGTGTAATGTGGCGTACCGACTACGTTGACCTATGCACCTTAACACCGAGTTTTTGCTCCACTATGCAGCAGTATGCTGAGGGGTACACGAGGCGGACACAAAAAATTAGCCCTCTGGGGTCCGAGGGCATTTTTTGGACAGTTCACTCGCCTGGCATAAATGTTTTATTATTGCTGTTAACAGCTCTCCCTGCATCCCACAATCAAGTTTTATATCTCTTTTTTTTCAGGACAACCTGTGCTTTCAGAATATATATGTTTTTGTTGTGTTTTATAAGTGTAATAAAGGTTTACAATCAAAAATAGGCAAGGAAAAAATAAAGCGAAAAATAATTTCTCACACATTTATTCAAAACACACAGCAAACTATAATAAACAACTGTTTTGACACTTTATAAAGATAATTTGAGGTCTTGTGTGAAAGAATGTACCACAAAAAAGTTCAAACAATAAACACAAATGCACATTTTGAACAATATATACAAAATGGTCTATGCGTTTTGTTGTCCATTGATATGGTAAACAGTGCTTTACGCAGAGAAAGTTATCCAGTAACATGCAACACACGCAAACTAGTGGAGCAATCCTGATAGTTACACACTCTTTGTTTGAGCACGTGAGATTGTCATCAGAGGCTCTCCGTCTGATCCTGCTTTCACTGATCGCTGTGCGTAATGGTGCGGGGCGCATTTGGAGCCCAATAGTATGTACTCATTGGAGCACCCAGGGGGCTATTCAAACGGGCCAACTAGTAACACATCACTCCTGAAAACGATCTTTGGCTTTTCACGTGAGGTAAATCTGCCCTACGACTGGATTTTGGAAAACCATGTGACGGTGAACCAATTCCGATTGGACACTCACATTGCGCACGTCATCACACAGCTTCTATGAGGAGTACAAAGATGGCCGATGGCTGGCTCGAAAGTCCCCGGAGTTAACTTTTCAGCAAAAAAACAGTAAGTTTCTATCTCATATCATTCAAAAGTTATTTATAATTTAGTAAAGCTTGGTCTTAGCTGTTGTGTACGACGGCGTCAGCTCCAGAGGGTTAAACATGTTTCATTTTTTGCATCCAGAGCGTAGAGCACTGGACGCAGAAAGTGCGCAGTTTTTAAGCAAGTCTGCACATCACTCCGCCATGGTATGTAAATCTACACAACACTGCGTTACTGTACACCAAGCAATTGTACACAACCCTACGCCAGGGCGAAAAATTCTTTTCGTTTTGTTTTGTTTTTTTAAATCAGTACATACCACATTGATAGATTTTATTAATCTCACTGAACTTTGCCGGCAGCAAAGCTTCAAAGCCATGGAAGAAGAGGCGGGCCGTGCTTCCACGTCCACTTCTCACGGACGGATCACCAGCGACAGGACACGTCCACCGTCCATTCCTCTGCTGTAGCTCTGCAGCTTTCACCTCCTCAAGTTCTCTCAAGATTGTGGCACATTAAATAAAGTCCATTATAACTCCTGCTCATGGACTGATCGCCAGTGAGAGGACATGTCCACGTCCACTACTCCTCATGGAGATATCTCGCCCACCATCGCCAGCTGCAGCTTTCTTTCACCTCCTCAAGTTCTCTCACAATTGTGGCACATTAAATAGAGTCCATTTATTCCTGGAAATAATGTATTCTGACGTTTTCCAATGTATCAAATCCATCTGCGTGTCCAGGCAGTCTGTCAAAACAGTGTCATGGAGCTAAGCTTCTCCCCCTGTGCACAAGGTTTTTTTTGTTGTTGTTTTTTTGTTTTTCCCTGTGTGCAACTTCCACAGCCATTCCTGCATATTAGATATGCAGCACAATGCAACTCTATGCAGGCCCGGTGTGAAAGAGGTTTTAGAGGCCCATTTTTAATCAAACAATATGGAACAACCACGCTGACAGAAGCTAATGATCTCATGATGGTGTCATTTTGTATTCTTTAGCAGAGAGATTATCCAAAAAAAAAAAAAAAATCCAAACACTGCCATCATCTTCATCAAAAGCAGTAAATCGCAGTATTAGAAGTCACAGTTTATCTTTATATTATATATTTATAAACCGCTACGGGAGCTCATCTCGACAGAACACCGGTGCTGTTGTCGCACTCTGATCACCTCCCCCGTCTTTTATTATGAAATATTGCTGAATTTATGTGGAAATGATTGTTGTACAAAAGTTTCAGATATCGGTCGCTGAGATAGATGATAACTGGAGTGCAGTTTTAAGCAGAAACGAGGTGATAATCTGTGAACTGCTGCTGACGCCCTGCAATGACGCATGTGCAGTGACGGCCAGTGGTGGGCACAGTTCTACTAATCCATTAATTATCAAAGCTAATGTTTTCATTAATTTATTAGCTTTTCAGATATTTTGGAAACCATCAGCAGACCAATTAGCTTCCAATAAATTTAGGCCCGATAATTCTTAGACCACTAACATATTTTTGCAGCTGTAGTGATTAAAGCTTAACAGTTAAAAACATTTGTGAAGTCTGAAATCAAAGATTTTAGTGCCTGCCTGTTACATGTTTTGTAGCAGACAGACAGCTATGAGAGGTGCTGTTCTATCAACCTCTGTAGGCAGAGGAGAGAGAGAGAGAGAGAGAAATAAAGAGAATTTCTCTTCACACCAGACAGACTTACCGGCATATCACCCAAGTCATCCACAGGCATACAGTTTTGACTTGTGGTTAAAATTTTAAACAAACTAATTCCGGACAAGTTATTTAAATTAACGTCATGTCTGTAGTTTTATGAATGACTTGGGTGATATGCTGGTGAATCTGTATGAAGTGAAGAGAAATTGTCTTTATTTTCCCCGCTTTCTTCTTTTTGCTTTTCACCTCCCTTCGCTCTGGTCACCAGGTCTCTTTTGCTGAGAGAAGACTGATCTGACACAGAAGCGCTTTTTCGTTGTGTCAGTAGCTGCTAATGTACTGAAGTCAATACTGAAAGGTATCGGTTTAGCTTTTATCTGTAACTTCCACTAAGTTTTTTAGGGGTTTATGGGTTTAGCTTTAGAAAATTAAACTTGGTTGAAAAGCTAATCCGCTAACGAAAAAGTTAGCTTTGCTAATTAGAACTGTGCCCACCACTGACTGTGATGCCCTGGCAACGTGGTTGGGGTATTGGGACTTTACATTTATATGTTGCTTTTCCATCGGAATCAGAAGCTCAAAGTGCTTTACACTGACTGACATTAAAAAAGCTGTTTGACTGCAGATAGTGTCAAAAGACGTGTTCACCAGCCTGCTGTCTCCTATGTTTTTATCTTATGTCTTCTGGACTATACTGACACCTGCAGGGAGAATAATTGCAACTGGATATTTCTCTGTTTATCATCTCCAGATGCAATGAGGGAAACAACCAATCAGCATCCTGGAATCCCTCTAAGTCATCCCAGTGGAACAGACGGAGGACAATTCCACAAGAGGTGCAGAATGACCTAGAACGTCCATCCTCCCAGGATCTTCCTCCACCACCTCCTTCTTCACCCAGGTCTCACCCACATTCATTTCCTCTCCTGGAGAACCATCTGTCTGTAGTGACCACCTCCAACGGTCGCTCCGACCTGTTGGAACTGGGCTTGGGCCAAAGACTGGCATCAGGCCAAGGCCTAACACCTGGACAGTGCCGGGGCGTGGCTGACTGTGGTCCTGGCATAGCGATGGGCCAGAACACACTAGTCCAAGAACTGTCAGAACTGGAAGGTCAAATCCTTGTGATCAAGCAGCAGCTGCAGTCTGCCATAAGGCGAAAGAGAGAGCTAGAACAGTACCAATCAGAACACCAGCCAGCAAACCAGACTGCACCCAGTCAGCCACCGACACTGTTTCCCCAGTATACCCAGTCCCACCAGCAGACTAACCAACACAAACACACCCTTCCGGAGTTCTAAATCTTTGGCCATCTGTTGATTTTTTCTTTTTTGCAGAGAACCTTGGTGACATTCAGGACTGGAGTTCACAACCTATGTTCATGGTTGGAACTTTGACAGTCCAGTGATTGGGAGTTTCCTGACATGTTCTCCAGGGACTAGATCCTGTTCTGTAACTTCAGCAGAACATTTCTTCACATCCTGGAGACTGGGCTTTGCCTGAAAGAGCGGCACTGGACAGAAGAAAACCAGGGATCCTCTGAGGCTCTCACAGAGGATCATTGCTGTCATTGAAGAGCTGCGCACCCACTTCCCTTTCCGTCTCACCTTTTTGCCTTTGCTTCCTTTTCCATCCACTTGTATTCCGAAGCCTGTTTACTCCATTTCGCCCTGTTCATGTCTTTTCTCCATGTGCTGCCTCTTTAAGGGTACAGACATGTTACCATGACGATAAGCTTGATCATAGATATAAAGAATCCTTGGTGTTTTAAGCTTAATGTGCTGAATCTCCTGAGTCTGACTGTAAACGACCTGAAGGTGAAGCCAGGTGCTTAAATCTTTAGCTCCTCTGTGTCTTACTGAAACCTTCTATCTTTGGATGAGGTTGAAATAAGAACTGCAGTGAGTTGGATGAGTTTGAATTGGTTTACTGTTTGACATTTTGACAAAATCAGACCTTTTTTGATGGGTGGAAGAAGAAAGCAGATATAAAGTTTCTGGAAAACACCTCAGAAGCTGGTTGGCTTCTCACAGTGGTTTATAGGGCAATTAAAAAAAAAAAATCTTTTTATGGACCTGTGCATAACTTTGTCCTGCACTTCACGGATGCACACCTGGTTTCTTAGAAAGCTGCACCTGCACATCATCGTTTAACCTGCCAGAGTTAAAGCTGTGCTGCAGATGGTTTTGTCTGAAGAATTGATGCCAAAGCTGAGACAGAATTTCTGCATCTCGTGCTTTTTATCAGCTTCTTGAAAACACACTGGTGCTTTTGTGATGTGGTGACACGGAGCAAATGTCAGGTTTTATTTCCGAGAAGGAGGAAACTGTCTGGATGCAGACGGCTGACTGAACTCTGACGTTACCTGGATGTGAACACTCTCAGTTGAACACACTGAAACAGACCCGCTGATCTGTTTTCTTGAATCTGTTATTAAAAAAAATACCTGTTTGCACACAATCAAAACTGAAAAGTCTTTGTCACTATTTTTCTATGTTTTTGTGAAAAAGCTGTCTGATTTTCTTGATTTGCTCCATTTTTGCTTATTTGCAACAGATTACCAAAATGAGCCCTGAGAAATGAATAATCTGCGAATAATCAGAATGAAGACCTGAATATAAACATCTCAAACACTCTTGAATGAAACGACTGAATTGGGATCAGAACAGACCGTTGTTGCATTCTGAAACCACAAGCTCAGCGGTATGTAAATCTCACATGACTAAGCGTGAACTCCGACCTCCGCCGGCAGCTTGGAGGCCAAGTGTTAAGTGCATGTCTGATGTGCGGCACTAAAGAGCTCAGGCTAAGGACGACCTGACACCCTCAACATCCAAGACCGCTGGCCAAGGCTTTGAATCAGTTTGTGGAACAAAAACGAAAACCATAAACATTTTTTTATGTTCCAGAACAGAATTGTTATTTTAAAATAATAGTAACCCGTTAATACCGTTATTTATTTTTTTCGCTCTTGAAAAGGTTTACGTTTACAATGACCCAATGAGATTCACTTCCTGTTGTTCACTCGCATGGCGTGAGTAGAAAGAAGATCACCAATAAGACCAACAGGCAGTCTGGAAACCTGTGCTGTTTTTCAGTCTCAGTTAGCATAAGAGGTAAATACTGTAGGCAACCAATCTTAAAAATGTTAATTTGATCTGTTTGCACACTTTGTTGGAAATGTTGGAAATGGTTAGCATTAACATTCAGGGCTCTCAAACTGCGGCATAACAGCGCTGTGCCATGACTCAGATTTTCATATTTAGCGTGTTCCCTCTCTGGTTATTATTTACTTTTTCACGCTGTTACAAGTTTCCGAGCTTTCCCAGACTGTGAGCGCGCAGGTGGTCGGTGAAACCTTCGATGGAGTGCGTGTGTGAGTGATCGCAGCCTGTGAAAAAGTGGCTCTGAGCACAGCTTTTCCACTAAAGCCGGATTAATAAATCGACTGTGAACCCTGTCTATGAAAACTCTCATATCTGAATAAAAAGTATTTTTTTTGAATAGTTAAACTCGACTCACTGAAAGTGTGCATCCTTTTCACTTTGTCGATGAGGTGGAGAGTAACACAGTACAGTGTTTTTAAAAAAATACACAAACACACTGCTTCGTTTTTAATAAACGTCAGTCTGTTTCAGATGAACAGGTCTTCTTTCTCTTAAAATACTTTATTTTACTCAGTGTGCCACTTTGGAAAGTAGTAACTTCTGCAGCTACGTTGATTAGCTCCTTATGCACATGCTTTCTGTTGTATTCTTCTCTGATTTCTGTGGGAGCGTTACAGCGCCACATACAGGCCTGGCATATACAGCGTTTTCAGTGTCCTGCAGCTGTCATGGGATGTTATTAACCAGTTTGGGAATGAGAATTTTTTGTAATAACCAATTCGAGAACATTAAATTTGAGGTGGAACCCAAAACCAGAAACGTTAAAATACCATTTCTGTTCAGAACAAACCAGTTGGGGAAAAAAAAAAAATCATGTTTAAAGCCCCACCACCGGCACCTCTGATACAGATATTTTGGTTTATGATAAATTCAGGAGGTGTCTGCTAAAAGAGCTGCTGGGGCTAGACAAGGGTAAGAGCCCCGTCACACAGCGCACGGCGAAAGCTAGACAGAGGAGAAAAAGTCACAAAGTCACAAATCTTCAAGAAAAGGTCCTGCGCTTTCCCCCTCACCGAAAAGCCTGTGAATCAAGAGCAACGAAAGGAACAAAAACAAAACCGAAACTAACGAAAGAAAAACAAAGCGACAGTCGGCCTCATTCAAACATTCACGATGACGTGACCGAAAGCGGGTGGCCAGCCACAAATAATTAATAAATAGTGCATCAATAGTTAAAATAGTTGATAAAACGTTCTTAATGCTATTGTTTCTGTATGAAAACATTATTTTTTCGTCCCAAAATTGAACCATTAATTAGTGATACAAGGATTTAGTTCAGCTCATCGAAGCTTTAATTATTGATTCATATATCGTTACTTTCAGAAAATATTGATTCATGTATCATTGCTTTCTTCAACCTTTGTCAGACTTGGGAGGTTGAACGAAGTTGGACAAAAGTCAAACAAAACGCTAACGTTACAAAAACTAAGCCAATAAAACAAAACCGTCAAGAATGACAGCAAAACAAAATACAGATGAATTTAGGTTGTCGGCAGTATCCGATCAAGTTTTTCAACTGTTTAAAAATTCTGACAAAGCGCCAGCTGCAGGAACGAAGCTGGACGACGGTTAAACGATGCCTCTGGAAGTCAACAAAAGTCCAGATCTCTTGTTTCATTTGGGCTTCGTTGTCCTTTGTTAGTGCTGTGTGACTGAGACTTAAGCCGAGCGACTCCAAGACCACCAAGAGCAGGAACAAAGTCTGCGAGCTGAGGTGAAGTTTAACTCCATCGCTGCACCTACTGTTTCAGAAACGCCTGAAAAATACTGAGTTGGTATTTTCTCATTTCTTTCCTTCTAAATAGGTTCCATTATACTTTAAAAAAACAACACAGCCTGCAGCCACGGGTGTACCCGACCCACTCGGAGCCTCAGCTGATATTTGCTTGCTGCACTGTTTTTCACTCATATTGCTACAGGTCAGGACTTTGAGGGGGCGCAGACAAGCATGTTCAGAACAGCAGGCGATGACATTTTCTTACCATGGTCTGGTCACTTCTTGCCATGTGTGTACACAAAAGGCCGCTGTCTGTTCAGTCCGCCTCTCTGCAGGCTGACAGTGTTAAAATGAAAACTTCAGCAGAGCAAAAGAGCCAGAAGATGGACTGAGCCATCTGCGACTCACTGAGCAGCAATATGAACATCACTCAAGACACCAATCATCTGAAAAATGAAATAAGTCCTCAGTTACCAGATTTATCCTCATTTAAATGAAAATGTGCGTATTTGCAGAGGGAGCAGTGAAGGGGTTAAAGTGTGGCCGTGAAAAATGAGACACATAGAAAATCAGTTTCCTTCAGTGATTATTTCAACACTGGTTACAAGAAATGCCACATTTTCACTGTGAGAGGTCTGCAACAAAAGACTTCTGAACCAACATCTAGTATGTGTGAATTTTGATTATTTTCATTTTGCACATTTGAACAAAAAGGCCAAACAATGTACTTGAATAATCTGTGTGAATTCTACTATAATTTGGGAAACTGATTTTTTTTTGTTACACTACACTTCCAAGGTGTTTGGGTCAGTTTCCACCAAAAATTTGCTGTGTACATTTTGACCTTATGGGGTTGGTATTTGCAAGGGTCAAGGTCATTGGGATCAAAGGTCGAAATGTCTGATTTTTCACTGTGATGTTCATCAAATGTAGCGCATATACAGGTGAGATCAGAAACTGCCTGGACAGCATCAGCTTCACCAAATGTCAATCACTGGGGTCAAGGTCATGATGCTCAAAGGTAAGATTGAATGGCAGTGGGTTCAGTAATTGCTCAGGAAGGTCAAATTTACCAAATGTCAATCACTGGGGTCAAGGTCATGTCTGTCTGTGTTTGTTGGCAGAGTCCTTCCAGGTCCATTTGCTGATGTCTAATAAACTTGGCATGTCAGTGAAAGAAAAAAAAAGAAAGAATTTTTTTAGCAAAGGAATTTTATTTTCAACTCACTTTGGACAAAATGTGGCAAATGCCCTCTGGGTGAAGGTCAGTGTCATCGGGTTCAAATGTCAAACCTCCATAATCATTACTGTCTTCATACCCATGGGTATTATTACAGAGTATCTTAAATTTAGTTTTGGTCAGCGTGGAGCCACAGCAGAAGTTGCAGCTCATGCTGCAAAACCATTTTCAGGATTTAGAACCAAACAAGGTATGTGGTTTACTCCAAATATTAAATAATAAATTTATGTGCACATTCATAAACTGTCCAGCAGATGGCAGTGTTCGGCAAGGCTTCCTTTTGAAATGAACTCCAGAATCTTGACCCACCCAAACAGGTTTTAAAATGTTCCTGTTCAGTGCCTTGTCCTTGCAGTCACTAATTTGCAGTACAGATGAAAAGTTTTTTTTTTTTTTTTTCCGGCGTCATCTGTATCATGGTTGCTATCTTAAAGCAAACACTGCTGAGCGCCCTGATGAGAAGATCAACATGCACAATGTTAAGGTGCTGGCAGTCAAACAACGTGGATATTCTGTTTTTCCATAATCCATCCAGCAGGTGGCAGAAATGTCTATGGGATATTACTCAGGTAAAACAAAAATCATTTTGGGACTGATCTGGTTCATTGAGGTTCACCACAAACTAATCACTTCATCCTCATCATCTGCTTTTTCGTATTACTTTGGTGAGTTATGATGGCTTTAACTGTTTTTGAGTTATTGTCTTCACGACATAGAACACACACATGTCTACAGGTGCTGTTGTATCTACATACAGTTGGAGCTTTGGAACTTTTTTGTTGCTCAGATTACTTTATTTCCTCCCATTCTTAAAGGTGTTGGACCTGGTTGAAGTTCAGATGTGTGACCTTTTTTATTTTTATTTAACCTTGTCCCATTGAGATTGAGATCTGTTTTACAAGGGAGACCTGGACAATTTTTAAAATTTCCAATTCACCTAACCTGCATATCTTTGGATGTGGGAGGAAGCACCTGGAGGGAATCCACGTAAACACAAGGGGAACATGCAACCTCCACACAGAAAGGCCACAGGTGGGAATCAATCCCATGACCTTCTTGCTGTGAGGCAACAGTGCTAACCACTAAGCCACCGTGCTGCCAGCAAAGAGCAGAATTCACCAGAACAACTTAATTTCAGTTTGTGAGCATCTACACTGCGTCATGGATATCAGCCCGGGGCAATGTGACGTCCCACACCAGAGACACGTTCTGTGACATCATTATATCCACGACATTATGACAGATTGCTGATCTGTCCGATGTCAACTCCTGCAGCTGAAGCCACATTAAACTCTAAATTATATCATAAAATAATATGAGCAGATTGTTTCTCTTCTCCATCAGGCTGATTTCCAACAAACTTGATATCTGGGTGAGACTCAAGCCAGGACTGGCCCCTTTGTGTTAAAGGTCAAGGTCACTGGGGCCAAATCTTTGTTCTCCACTCCAATCTCCACCAAAAACATCACACATATGGAAGTGGATTCTGGAATTACTCAGGTGCAGTGATGCCGGTTCTGACCATTTTTTTTTCAGAGTAATCTAACGCGTTAATCTTTCCAAATCAGTAATGAGATTAAAGTTACTTCTCCAAGTCACTGTGTGTTACTATTATTTTTGTATTGTGGGTCAATTGCAGCATTAAAACTGTCCCGTGAGCAGGGGAAGGTCGGAGTTAGACTGAACTGCCCACTTCACCCACTTTCAGTGAGCTGCGAGCACAGAGCCGTATCCGCTGTGCAGCAGCTCCGAGTTGAAAAAAGTCGTCTCTCAAAGCGCGGTGACACTCAGAGCTATGGTTTCACAGACATATTTGTTTGTTTTTTCTTTAAAACTCTGTGCTGCTGTGTGTCTCCTCGCTAAGAACAGCCGATCCATGATAAGTTACAAATACTAGTGCTTTTTTCCACCCAAATGTACTTAAAGTCTCTGTCTGAGGACGACATGACATAAAAAACACTGATACAACTTTCTTACCTGATAATCTGGTCGACTTTTCTGCATAAATGTTATCCATTCGTCCACTCAAATAGCAAGCTAGGGGCGAATCCATGCGGGAAGTGGGCGTGGGCAGGGGAGGTGGGGGCGGCTCCCCACAACAGCCGTAGATTAAAGGTCCACTTTTTAAGACATTTTTTCATACTATTACGATGACTACTACTCCTTATAATAATAATAATAAATTCAACAACTAAAAAGTTTAGAAAGGATTTAAATATTAGAAAGAATTTAATAGTTACATTTATAAACAATGTAGGTTAGAAATTGCAAGTTTTACCATTACAGTGCTGTCAACAGTTAAATATGAAGTCAGAAAGACTGTCATTATTTCATTTTTATATAAAACAAATATATATGTTCATTGAAGTCATAAAAGGGTGACTACAAAGTGAGCATTGGCAATATTGTTTATCATTTTAATGTTGAGGTGTGGGGGGGTGCTGAAGGCTAATAAAGGGACTAGTAATCTAACTTGGTTACTTTTAAAATTGCGTAATCAGTAAAGTAACTAAGTGACTTTATCAAGGAATAATCAGTAATTAGATTACTTTTTCAAAGTAACTGGCAACACTGCTCAGGTGACAACAAATTTACCAGACGTCAATCGCTGGTGTCAAAACGTAAATCACATTTGCCAAAGGTCAATAACTGGGATCAAGGTCACTGGATCAACTGTCAGACTGCCGAAGCCCTTACTGTCTTCACGCCCACATGTACCATTACTTAGTAAATACAAGAAGTACCTTTCAATTGAAGCAATCTGTAGTACTGACAGAAATAATAAAGTCCTGCCTTCAGCTTTGGGATCCGGAGAAAAACGAGGCTAACAATGTTTCCTCTGAATCATTTTGCAAACTGATAACACTGACAGCTTGTTGTCGCTACTGACCATTTAATTTGTGGACAAACCAGGAAAAAACTATATACATATATATGTATACATATATATATATGCAGCATTTTTTCATCTTAAAAGTAAAGTACAATTATAATCACAATGATAATGACTCAATATCCATAAAACATCTCCTCTCTTCATGCTGGACATATCATCGGATAGGAAATGGGAGTTACAACATAGCATCACAATCCACTGGTGGGTTGGGGAGGGTGCACCAAGGAGCAAAAGTGAAGCAGGAGTCATTAGAGTGGATTCCCAGTAAGTTATGTAAAAGCCGTGCAGTCAATGGTGCCGTGAAATTTACATAAAACATCATTTAGGTTTGAGGGTTTTGTTGTTTACACGATGTAGAAGGAACAAGAGTGGCCAAGCCCAATCTGAGGGCCACTCGTCTGGTTGAGAACTAGACTGTCTCAAGCAGTGCAGACGGCTGCTGGAGTGACACGAAGATGGTCTCGAACAACTACTAGGGAGGTGATGACAAATGGGTGTGAGGATTTTCAGCTAATGCACCATCCATCCATCCATCCATGTGCTTTACCTGCTTATTGCAATTAAGGGTCACGGGGGGCTGGAGTCTTTCCCAGCAGTCATAGGGCGTGAGGCGGGGTACACCCTGGACAGGACGCCAAACACATTCACACCTACGGACAATTTAAAGTTTCCAATCCACCTAACCTGCATGTCTTTGGATGTGGGAGGAAGCCAGAGCCCCCGGAGGGAACCCACGCAAACACGGGGAGAACATACAAAGTCCACACAGAAAGGCCACAGGTGGCAATCGAACCCATGACCTTCTCGCTGTGAGGCAACCATGCTATAACACCTAAGCCGCCATCCTGCCCACTAATTCACCAAAATTGTTTTATTTCATTTTCCTGTTTTTGAAGCTCTACAGACTATTTGCGACTATTTCAAATAGCTGGGAATTGGACCAAAATCAAAATGATAGAACAGATGTCCATCTGAGGTTGAGCTACGTTTTTGCCCATTATCTGAAGGTTGCTGCTTTGAACATGATTTTCCAAATGTCAAACAGCACACTCAACTTCTAACAGGTTGAGTTCACTTAAGAAAAGCTGCTTCACTTTTCCCAAGTAAGGTCCTACATCAGTCCTGAGACCTACGGGCAACTCACCCTGAATGGGACGCCAGTCAATCACATGTTACTTCCCCAGCCAAAGCTAGGACCCATATACAGCTGGGTGGACTGGGACAATGCAGATGAAGCATCTTGTCAAATGACAAATTGGTGACATCACCACAAACATTAAAGTTTCTTCCTCAAAGAACGCCTGAGGGGTTTTTTTAGACTTGGAAGCACTGAATTGGAATCAAAGCCAGGTCTATATATTGGTCATCCAACCGCGATCCCACTGAGCAAGCTGAATAAAGTTTGGAACAGCACATTGTTTTAGTTTTGTGTTTACTTGAGGAAACAGGGGCAGCAAACAGCCAAATTATGCTTTATGTGAAGGTCACAGAAGGAGATTTACACACTTTTGCACATCACATGTCTCTTTTTCCACTGAATTTCCTTTGAACATTTTCCTTCGTAACATTGTTTTGAATGAAATGCAAAACTTCACTTGACCTCCTTGTGGAGAAAGTCTTTGACACATCATAGAGAATCAGGAAACTGGGGTGAAACACAGATTTCTGTACATTATTTGGCGTCGACCCCCCATTTTCTGATTCTAGAGATCCCGACTCTTCACTTCCTGCAAACGGGAAACTGTTTTATTTTCCTCCCAAAAGCACCTAAATGAAAACACTGAGGTTTACGGCAGGCAAATGGGTGCAAATGGATCATAATAATCATACAGATGAACAAAAATCTTTACAAAATATGACCTGATACAGTCAAGTTATGTACAGAAAGATAATAAAAAGTAGGATTCTGGGTTTTTTTCTGTACAAATGACAAACATTTCACAACAACATCAATATTTTTCCAGATTTTCAGACGTGGGGAACCGATGTGGTGATCAACAAGGCATGTCACGTGACAGGACGTGATGTTACGTGAGTGAGTGAGTCAGCTGACAGGAAGTGCTGGAGTTTAACACCATCAGA
Organism: Thalassophryne amazonica; assembly: GCF_902500255.1. Classification (NCBI taxonomy): domain Eukaryota; kingdom Metazoa; phylum Chordata; class Actinopteri; order Batrachoidiformes; family Batrachoididae; genus Thalassophryne; species Thalassophryne amazonica. The sequence goes on along the minus strand of NC_047119.1, from coordinate 55,252,657 downwards.
ATAGGCTACAGCACTCGCTCATACAAAATGTACAAAAACACCGTCCGCTAACTACAAATATGCACCCTGAGGGCAAAATAATACCATGAACTATCAAATATATGAAAAAAACAATCATTGCACGAGTTTGCTGTGTGATATTTATCTTTTTGCCGCTGATGTTGATTGACGGGCTGAATTGAGTGTCACCCGTTAATGGGGTTACGTTACAAACATGGTGTATTTTGGCCCTCGGGGTGAATTGAAACAGGTATATCAGGAGTGTTTTTCTTCAGCATTCGGAGCCACGTGGTGCGCGTCCTCATCATTGTGTCTGGAAGTGCTGTGGAGACGCAAACGTGACCCGGTGCTGCCCCCTTAGTCATGTGACCTCCGTCATTGATGCAGAGTGGTTCTGAAAATAGATGTGGGAGGCGGGTTGGAGGATGAGGTATCAGGATGGAGACAAGGGAGATGGAAGAAAGAAATCAAACCAATCTACAGAGCAAAAGCCTAGCGGATTACGTAGGAAACCACAAAACATTAAACTGCACCAATCACAGCAAAACCCTGTGTCACATATTTGTAAGACTGATATGGAAGTCAGTTTCCTCTCCAAGGCATCAAATCATGAAAACATACAGAGGTATTCCTTTTGGAAATTGGTGACCAGACAAGAGAAAATACATGACATCTTGCTGATGGGCCGTATCCACGCGTTGGAACCCCCCCTCCATCCCTGCCCCCTTTTTAATGAAACGCCAACCCTAACAAACTAATTTCGTGACCCTAAGACTTCGTAAAATGCAAAAAAAAACAAAGAGATTTCACAATATTTTTCTTGTTACTTCCACGTCTTACCGGTGACATCATCAGTGTGCGCTGGTAGCAGTCGCATGACAATGATGTCAGTTTGCGAGTTTGTAATACGAGAGTTGCACACAAGGCAGAACCTACCTGGCACCAGTCCCACTGTGAGGGATAAAGTAAACTGATTACAACAAACTGAAATAATTTGTCCGGTGGCAAAAATCACCCAATCTGTGGATTGAGGGCTCTGATGGAATGAGTGGACAACCACCAAATGAGACTGTCTGATAACGTGGATAAAACTAATGGCTACTGGATGTCCAATGGCATGCCACGCACAAGTACATGACAAAATGTTAAACCAACGTGCAACCAGTGAGGAAGCAGTCAGTCTGATGGCTATTTAAAGTTTTGAGCACGCACAAACTTTACAGATGGACTCACCGGACATCAGCTGACGTGGAACGCATTTAACAAATGACAAAAGCACTAGTATAGCACAAAAATGATTACAAATGTGTGAGTTATTTGTAATTTATTATCCAAGGCCATCAAATATGGACATCAGGTATTGTGAAGGCTTAGGGTTCGTCTGTCTATGCTCAGCGTAAGTCCAGTCCTATTACTGCCAGAGTCTTCAAATTCACAGGGAACATTCTTGGGACACAGACCTTGGACAAGTTCAAAGATGACTGACCTTGACCTATTCTGTCACATTCTGTTCCGCCTTCATTTTCTGTGTTTATATACATGTTTCTCATATATTATGAAATTTGCAGGTGATATCACAGGCTGGTAGCTAACTGCAGAACTCCATTTCGTTTGTGTGTAAATATAACCTCTTTGTCATATACGGGGGCTGTCCGTAAAGTATAGGTCCTTTTTATTTTTTTCTAAAACTATATGGATTTCATTCATATGTTTTTACGTCAGACATGCTTGAACCCTCGTGCGCATGCGTGAGTTTTTCCACGCCTGTCGGTGACGTCATTCGCCTGTGAGCACTCCTTGTGGGAGGAGTCGTCCAGCCCCTCGTCGGAATTCCTTTGTCTGAGAAGTTGCTGAGAGACTGGCGCTTTGTTTGATCAAAATTTTTTCTAAACCTGTGAGACACATCGAAGTGGACATGGTTCGAAAAATTAAGCTGGTCTTCAGTGAAAATTTTAACAGCTGATGAGAGATTTTGAGGTGATTCTGTCGCTTTAAGGACTTTTCACGGTGCGAGACGTCGTGCAGCGCTCTCAGGCGGCGTCATCAGCCTGTTTCAAGCTTAAAACCTCCACATTTCAGGCTTTATTGATCCAGGACGTCGTGAGAGAACAGAGACGTTTCAGAAGAAGTCGGTTTCAGCATTTTATCCGGATATTCCACTGTTAAAGGAGATTTTTTTAATGAAAGACGTGCAGGCGGATTGCAGCGTCGGCTCGCAGCCGCCGCGATGCTCCGCCACAGGAAAAACACCTCTGTTGGAAGCCTTGAGGACAAGTTGGAACATCTCCAGCTGATAAACAATTTCTCATATACTCACTCCACTGAAAGCCATCAAAAGCCGCCTGGATTTTACAAATGGTTATCAACACGGAGGTGTTTTTCCTGTGCCGCCGCGCCGCGTCCCGACGCGCGGACCCGTCCGCACGTCCTTCATTAAAAAAATCTCCTTTAACAGTGGAATATCCGGATAAAATGCTGAAACCGACTTCTTTTGAAACTTCTCTGTTCTCTCACGACGTCCTGGATCAATAGAGCCTGAAATGTGGAGGTTTTAAGCTTGAAACAGGCTGATGACGCTGCCTGAGAACGCAGCGCGACGTCTCGCACCGTGAAAAGTCCTTAAAGCGACAGAATCACCTCAAAATCTCTCATCAGCTGTTAAAATTTTCACTGAAAACCAGCTTAATTTTTCGAACCATGTCCACTTCGATGTGTCTCACAGGTTTAGAAAAAATTTTGATCAAACAAAGCGCCAGTCTCTCAGCAACTTCTCAGACAAAGGAATTCCGACGAGGGGCTGGACGACTCCTCCCACAAGGAGTGCTCACAGGCGAATGACGTCACCGACAGGCATGGAAAAACTCACGCATGCGCACGAGGGTGCAAGCATGTCTGACGTAAAAACATATGAATGAAATCCATATAGTTTTTGAAAAAAATAAAAAGGACCTATACTTTATGGACAGCCCTCGTATTATGTAAAAGCTAGCAAGATATAAACACTTCTGAAACTGAAAACGCTGTTTTTGTAACCTGATAACACCTCCGGGGTCATTTACAAGACATTTTGCATGCATGCACGCTAAATTCTGCTAACTCAACACTAGCTTCCTATGGAGTTAAATTTGTCTCATTAATAGCAGCTAATGCACAGATGGTGATTTACAAATATTCCTTGATTTGCACAACTTCCGCTCTTGTAAACGCATTCACAAAACTTCATGCAGATGCCGTTAAAACATAAATATTGTTTTTGATTGATTGATAGAGGGGCATTATTGAACATGTACAAATTGTGTGTAAGACAATAGGATCTTAAAAATTAATTAATCAACTGCAAATTATAAAGAACACAATGCTCATACGGCGGAGGGTATTTTTGCATTGCACTATATTTTTTTTACTTTCAATGAAATAAGACATTTTATTGAATTGGGCATTCTGATGAAAGTATTACTGGCCGTGCTCCTACATCCACCCACCTCCTCTTCAAGTGGAATTTTGCGCGGAATGCCCAGGGTGTTCTGACACGCAACTACGGTATCAAGCAAAACGTCCAACGCAACAACAAATATGTGCCAATATACTGAGTCAGTCATTTAACAGGAGCATCTCAGGGTTCAATTTAATGCCAAGCCTCCCTATTAAAACAGAACAACTATAAAAAGGACACAGGTTTTACATACCCGCAGCATCCTGGGATGCAGGTTATCAACAAAGTCAACAGACATCTCCTGATACGAATGACTTTTATCTTCTTCAAACAAATGGCATCTGTGTATACTTCCCCAACCAGGGCCAGTAAGTACCATTTATAGCTCTGTGGACTGGGACAATCCAGATGGAGCAGCATGACCAGAAATTAAACTCAGGTCTACATATTGTTGTCAGTATTTTATCTTTACAAATGACAATGTGAATGGTTGAGGTGCAAAATCCATTAAGACCTTTAAATGCAGGGAAAAAAATGCAGTTTAAATGGGGATTTAAAGCTTAGTTATTGATATTTTGACAAAAATAATAAAAAATGCAACATTGTTGAAGAACTCTACACTTAATCATCACCTAATCTTATTGTTCTCCATCTTCTACGAAACTGTTTCTAGGAAGTTTTACAAAAACTGGTTCATATCTACTAACAAGCCACGAGTTAAACTGGGATTTAAAAAAAACAGTAAATTAAGTGGATTTTACTTTAAGCTTCAGGTCTTGAGGGAGCTGTGCCTATTAAAGAGGAAAGATAAAGTGCATCATTAGGTCGTAAGTGTTTTCGGTACCTGTGCACTGAGGGTCTCCAGAGGGCTCTCCACACGGGGAAATGTCATCAGAGGAAGGCCACGGTACTCTTCAGGTTTCTGTTTAGCTGCTGCACTGTGAATGCCTTTAAAGTTGTTCACGACGCACACTCCCTGTAACGTGTCATAAAAGCGTAACAGGCTGAAAATGGCGTGCACAGGCTGGAAATTAGAGGCTACATGTTTGTTATGAGCACATTAATGTCAGTTTGGTCTTTGACATTGTGACAGGGCTGAATGTGATATCACAAGGCATGTTTGAAAATGTACAGAAACATTTTTAAAATGCTACAAAAACGCTACACACTGCAACAGCAAAATGCTACACACTGCAACAGCAAGCATGACTACATGGCCAAGTCAATTACTACTGCAACAAGTATTACAATAATGGACGTAGTTACATGGGAAACTTAACCATTATTGCAACAATTATTACAACAGTGAGTGTAATTGGAGGGCAAACTTACCACTACTACAATCATTATTACAACAGTACCGCTATTACAATAATTATTACAACAGCAGCTGTAACTGGAGGGCAAATTTAACCACTATTACAATCATTATTACAAGAGTACCACTATTACAATAATTATTACAACAGCGAGTGTAAATGGAAGGCAAATGTAACCGCTATTAGAATAATTATTACAATCATTATTACAACAGTGGGTGTAATTGGAGGGCAAACTTAACCACTATAACAGTCATTATTACAACAGTGGGTGTAATTGGAGGGCAAATGTAACCACTGTTACAATCATTATGACAACAGTACCACTATTACAATAATTATTACAACAGTGGGTGTAACTGGAGAGCAAATGTAACCACTATAACAGTCATTATTACAACAGTGGGTGTAATTGGAGGGCAAATGTAACCACTGTTACAACCATTATGACAACAGTACCACTATTACAATAATTATTACAACAGTGGGTGTAATGGGAGGGCAAATGTAACCACTGTTACAATCATTCTGACAACAGCACCACTATTACAATAATTATTACAACAGTGGGTGTAACTGGAGAGCAAATGTAACCACTATAAGTCATTATTACAACAGTGGGTGTAATTGGAGGGCAAATGTAACCACTGTTACAATCATTATGACATCAGTACCACTATTACAATAATTATTACAACAGTGGGTGTAATGGGAGGGCAAATGTAACCACTGTTACAATCATTCTGACAACAGCACCACTATTACAATAATTATTACAACAGTGGGTGTAACTGGAGAGCAAATGTAACCACTATAAGTCATTATTACAACAGTGGGTGTAATTGGAGGGCAAATGTAACCACTGTTACAATCATTATGACATCAGTACCACTATTACAATAATTATTACAACAGTGGGTGTAATTGGAGGGCATACATAACCGCTAATACAATCATTATTACAACAGTGGGTTTAATTGGAGGGCAAACGTAACCACTATTACAACAATTATTACAACAGTGGGTGTAACTGGAGGGTAAACATAACCAACATTACAATAATTATCGGTGGCTGTAATTGGAGGGCAAACTTAACCACTATTACATTCATTATTACAACAGTACCCCTATTACAATAATTATCACAATAGTGCGTATAATTGGTGAGTATAACTGGAGGGAAAACGTAATCACAAATGTAATTATTATAACAGTGGGTATAATTACACAGGAAACTCAAATATTGCAGTAATTATTACAATAGTGGGTATAATCACATGGCAAATTCAACCACTATTACAATAATTACTATAATACAGGTGTAATTACACAGGAAAGTCAATTTTGTTTTAATTATTACATTAGCGGACATAATTACACTGAATACTCAACTGCTATTCTAATAATTAGTTCTTTTGGCTTGTCCTTGTTTCACTTGGGGTCACCACAGCAGATCCAAGATGGATGTGCTTGTTGATTTGGCACACGTATTATGCTGTATGCCCTTCCAGATGCAATGCCACATTACATGGTGAGTGGGCAGGGGTGCTCTTGAACCAGGAACCTTCTGCACTGAAACAAGCGGACTATCTGCTTGGGCACCACCTCCGCCCATAATAGTTAGTGTAATTACATGACAAACCCAGCTGCTACTGTAATAACTGTAACAACAGTGAGTGTAATTACATGACAAACCCAACTGCTACTGTAATAACTGTAACAACAGTGAGTGTAATTACATGACAAACCCAACTGCTACTGTAATAACTGTAACAACAGTGAGTGTAATTACACTTCAAACTCAACCATTATTGTAATAATTACAACATTAACAGGTGTAATTACATGACAAGCTCATAGTGGGTTTAATTACAGTGGAAATTTAGTGGCTGAGTTTGATCTGCACCTCCACTAGAGGTCTGCACCTCTAAATTATTTTGGTATTCTGAATGTCCCCTTGACACCAAATCGACTGGCTGCCAATACTCATTATCTCTGAGACAATGAGCTCAAATGAACGAGAATCCACCAAAGACATCCGTATTTTTAAATACACACCATTTATAATACAGAACGCTCTGATGTTTATCTCAGTGTGAAATTTTAATCAGCTATTGTATGTTAGTAAAAGCAGCCCCTGTTGCCAGTACTACCGAGTAGCATATCTCTTTGGCTTGGCAGCGTTCGCAGCACGTACAACAAACCGCTGCTGTTGTTTCCGTGTTAAATTTCCTGTTTTTCTCTCCATGTCGGGGACACTGTCGGGTCTGCTGCATGTCAGAACTCTTCCCTGGACTCGTTACTCATAAGAAGGTAGCCTGAGGCAGAGTCTAACCCTCCGGTCTACCCGAAAAATAAATAAATAAGAATGTGATAAACCACAACTGGAAGACATGGCGCCCCAACAGGATGTCAGAACAGTCACAGATGGACCAACAGCTCTTGGTGGAGGTTTACGTTCTCTGAGGTTCTTCTATGGTTTGACCATCATCCTTTGAAACACGCTCACGTCAGCCGGCTGCGTCTGAGCTTCCACTGAAATGGAAAATCTCTCCAAAGACATCGGAAGGCTGCCGTGTTGCTTTTCTTCCATGTTAAGTTTGCATCTTGTCATCTCCACTGACAGCAGCTCAACCGAGCCGGCGTCTACCATCTCAGGTGAGCGTTGTAAAAACTCGCTGCAGAAAAATCTGCTCTGAGCTTCCACATAAAAGCTGCATAAAAGTCTCATGCCACAGGATATTATTTTGTAGCAGTAAATCTGGTGCAGTTTGAAATGAATCCAGGTGCAGCACCTTTTTTTTTTTTTTTTGCAGATTGAAAGCTGTGTTATAAAATGCGTATCAGTCCTGCCTTTTTAACCGCGTGCACTGTAATTCAACAGTTCTATTCAAGCATTTTAGATTTGCTTTGAATTTGAGTCAAGGTTCTCTGTGGAGTGTATTCCTAACTGATATCCCCCTGATAACACCAATTCATCAACATTTAAGGGTGTCCCTGTTCCCCACACACTTTTATACCATTTACCTCCAGCTAGCACTCCATCAAACCGCCTCAGTTGTCTCTCGACAAGACCATGATCGGCCTCATCAGGCCCCATTACAGCCACATTCAGAGGACTGACTGCCCATCTCAGGCTGATAATGACATGAAACTGCCTTTCTTGTGTTCATTGCCCCCTGGAGATCGTTCACTCTACGTATGCCAAATTTCTATAAAGATCAATCACACAAAGCTTATTAACGACATTAAAGAATGGTTCATCTCCACTTCGATCACGTTGACTCCACTACAGATTACTCAGGGTGCTTTCAGACCTATCCTGTATGGATTAGACTTTTGGACTTTTCAGGATGCTGTGAAAATAGCAGGTATTCAAGCTGTGTCAGACCAAGGAGCAGACCAAAGCACCAAAATCTGGTCCAGGCTAACTATCAAATACTCTGTGTTTGTTTCAAGTGCATCATCCATTTTCTATACCTGCTTACTCCAATTAAGGGTCACGTTGGGCTGGGGTAAATCCCAGCACTCATAGGGTGTGAGACGGGGCTCACCCTGGACAGGACGTTAAGTCCGTCGCAGGACCACATATACAACCCCAATTACAATGAATTTGGGACATTGTGTAATATGTCAATTAAAACAGAATACAATGATTTGCAAATCCTCTTCAACCTATATTCAATTGAATACACCACAAAGACAATATATTTAATGTTCAAACTGATAAACTTTATTGTTTCTGTACAAATATTTGCTCATTTTAAAATTTGTTGCTTACATGTAGAAAGTTCTCCAGATTCTCTGAATCTTCTGACTATATTACAGGACTGTAGATGATGGAATCCCTAAATTCCTTGCAACTGAACATTGAGAAACATTGTTATTAAACTGTTGGACTATTTTTTCACGTGGTTGTTCACAAAGTGGTGATCCGCACCCCATCTTTGCTTGCTTTGCACAGCTGAGCCTTTTGGGGATGCTCCTTTTATACCCAATCATGACACTCACAATTAGTGTCCTCAGTTCCCAAATGCTTACTGAGTGTTGTTAGAAGGAAAGGTGATGTAACAAAGTGTTAAACATACCACTGTCTCAGCTTTTTTGAAACGTGTTGTAGGCATCCATTTCAAAATGAGCAAATATTTACACAAAAACAATAAAGTTTATCAGTTTAAACATTAAATATCTTGTCTTTGTGGTGTATTCCTAATATAGGTTGAAGAGGATTTGCAAATCGTATTCTGTTTTTATTTACATTTTACACAATGTCCCAACTTCATTGGAATAAGCGAAGTGCACATCTCGGGCTGCGCAGTACATTATGGGTACGATAATTTATCGGCTACCAATCCACATTCAAAGAAGGCGGAAAGCAGCGAGGGGTGCTATGATTTGGACCATTTCAACCGCTGGAAAGTTGACTATTTAAAGCATTTTTGTAAGCTCCGTGGATTGCCTGTTACAACCAGGACTGCGTACGGCAGTAGAGAGAAATGGAAAGAAGAGCTGGCTCCCCTTGCGTGTGCTGCATTGGTACAGAAACTACCGTTGGTGCTGACAAAGGAGGAAAAGAGAGCTGCTGTCGAAAATGACGACCAGTCCTTGTTGATAGTTGGAGACAAACAAATTTCTGACCCCTTGAAGGCAACTGACAGATGGTTAGAGAAAGTCCAGGGTCTGAAAGTGTGGATACTGCAGAATATTTGCTAAGCAGGGATGAGAAATCGCTACTCCACTGGCTTCATAATGACTACAAGGAAGGTCGGTCTCACATATAACCTCTTCGGTGTCACGTTTGTTTTGATAAGTTGACAGATGTACAATGATACGTGCATGCATGCAGTTCGTTTATAGAACACGTCAATATTGCAATATTACATGTCGCGACATTACAGCAGGGGTCGAAATACATTTTTTTACCTACTTGCACTGGTGCAAAAAATTACTTGCACCAAAAAAGTTACTTGCACAACCAAAAGTCAGTCTTATATCAACCTTAAAACTCCTCCTCTGATATGTCAAACTGTTCCTCTCTGGGAAGAGTTTGAGGGGAGAGCAGCGGCAGCGGCAGACTGTTTTTTTCACGTGCGCACGCGAACTAATCGTCCATGAAGATAATTTTATTAACTACACAGATGTATAATAAAACAAATGGTGACTGGTTTATAACACAATGATGACAGATTTTGAGGGGAGAGAGAGCGAGGAACCACAGCGGCAGCCAGTTTTTTTTTTCTTTTCTTTGTTTACATGTGCACGCGCGAACGGGACAGGAGGTCCTCAAACTTGAGCTCCTGCAGATCCAGTTATTTGCTGCAGCTCCTGCAGCAAATAATGAAACTCCCCGAATTGGGAACATCTCATGAGGATGTTGTGAACCCAGGGACGGTGCCGCTGGCGACTTTGTCAGCTTTCCACAACAAATAGAGCACAGCAACTCGCTCCGTGTGTGAGAGTCATAAAACGCAGGGAAGACAAAGACAACACACTGGAAATTGTTTTTTTCCTTATTTATTCCTTTATTGGTTCATTCTACTGGTGCTTATAGTTGATCAAACTTGGATAAAGTTACTTGTACAAGTGCTAATACAGTATAAAATTACGTGCACCGCTCGAATAATACGTGCACAAACTAGCACATGCACATACTAATTCGACCCCTGTTACAGTCATAAGCCGATGCACGAAAACGGTACCATCAACCACATTATGATTCGGCACGGTTTCAGGATATTAACAAAATAAATGTGTGCAAGAAACTTACCCATCTTTTACGTCCATCTGGATCTTTCTTTGTGTAGAATGAACGGAGGTTTACAACCACATTTCTTCTTCTTTCTGTCTTTGGGTGGACTCGGCAGAGTCTTGCAATTGTGTGTTTTCAGCCACCTTTCAAGCCTAAAAATTCCGTTTGAGCATTTGAAAACCACAGAATGCGCACCTGTCATTATTGTATGTGTCGCTTAAGGCTTAAAGCCTTTGAAACAATCCCTGTAAGCCTTAACTTTCACAGTCCACTAACACTACCGTATACGAAATTCAATGGTAGTGGTGTGTTTGGTAGCTGGAATTTTTGACCCTGTTTCACCCAGGCATGCACAGATGCATTGCGCACTTCGCTTAATGGGGTTGTAGACAAATAAACACATTCCCACCTATGGACAATTTAAAGTTTCCAATCCATCTAACCTGCATGTCTTTGTATGTGGGAGGAAGCCGGAGGACCTGATAGAACCCACGCAAGCACGGGGAGAACATGCAAACTTCACACAGAATGGCCACAGGTGGGAATCGATCCCATGACCTTCTTACTGTGAGGTAACAGTGCTAACCGGTGAGCCACCATGCTGCCATGATCGGTGCAGCAAATTTAATAAATTATTTGACTCCTAGTTTATTCACTTGTTTATTGATTCTTGAAAACTCTTTTTTGGAAATAAAAACGAATAATGAACGGAACCACAACCAGGAAACAATTCATTCAAGCATGAGTCCTACAGAGCCGGCGTCCTGACGAGGTGATCTACCCGTCGAGAGGAGCTCCATCATGTAAACTGCGCAATCTCTGTACCCGACTTTAAAACCTCCCCCGTTGATTTTAAAACCTCCCCGTCTTTACCGCGTAACTGCGCATGCGCATCTCTTCGTTGAGATGAGCTCCCCGTCATCTAACGATAATATTCGGCTTTAAAGACAGCGTGTACATTCAAGTCTTTACTTTTTTAAAATTGAAGAGACACATTACTGTATTTTTATGTAAACACAAAACTAATGTGGGTTTTCTTCTGTGGGTGAGCTCAACTCGACGAGTGAGGTGCGTATGCGCAGTTGCACTGTGGAGCCATCAAGATGAGCTCACACATAACTGTCAATATGCTACAGGGCGCTCAATTTGACGGGGGAGCTCATCTCGACAGAACACCGGCTTTATACTGTAAAACAATTTACTTTTATGATCATAACTATCCACCACTGCTCTCAACTCAGATATTATTTTCTTAATTTGGTATCAAATTCATCACAGTGCCTCCTACTGGCAAGAAACTGTATCATCCTTCAGAACAAACTGCTCTCTAAAAAACAGAACACGATAAAAAAAAAAACTGTACACAGAAATTACATCAACATCCTGATCCTTCAAAAAACCTGATCGCCCTAGTGCTAAGATCTGCAGGTCAGGTGTAGGAACATGCTTTGGCACTACAATTTTAACACAGTCAAAACCCCATGGAACCATTTTGGATTCTAACTGCCCAATACTGCGTTAGACCAATGGATCACATCTATCTCCCAAAGGTCCAAGTCTTACTATGTAACTGTGATAATCTGAACCTGAACCAGTGACCAAAGGCAACAAGGAGATGACTTTGGTACGAGGTATTTCTGGAGAATGCTTGTACACCACTACACCATCATTGGTGACTTCCACTTGAATGTTACGAGTATGGTACAAGACCGATTTTCACAGGAGCATTGAGGGCGGGGGTATGGGATTGTTGGTGGGGGCCTAAGTTGATCTGTCTGCCAACTTATTTGCCTCAGTACAGAATCTTCTTCTTTCATTTAAAGTTCTATTTAAAGTTATTTAAAAATAGTAGTTAAGAGATTTATTTCAGTTTTAATACACTGTCAGATTTACAGATTAATGCCTCTTTAAACAGCATGGATAATTCCAAAAAAATTCAGAAATTGATGGAATTACTAAATCACTAACTGGCATAAATAATGGGCTAATTGTTGAACATTTGGCTGCATTTAATAATCTAAAGAATTAAGTAAAGTCTTCCCAGGCACAATCATATTAAGGCCATTAAAAGTTTTAAAACATTTAATTAAATAGATCAATTTAAGAACAAAGAGCAGGAGGAGGGAAGTAGTATTTTGAGTAAAAAAAACAACCTTAATTTGTGAATTCAAATTCAGAAATTTGAAGAAAAAACAGATAGAGTAAGTTGTAACTTTGTGAGCAAAAGTCGTAAATTTGTGCGAAAAAGCTCAGATTTACAAGGAAAAATTATTATGAGATCACAATGACACTTTATAAGAATTTGAGACTTTTTAAAAATGCATTTTCTCATAAATTTGAGGGAGTTTGTTTCTAGTAACTTCACAATATTTTTTTTCTTCTAAATTTACAGGTTTAGACTCAGAAATTCTGAGAAATTCTGTTTTTTTTCCCCCTTAAATACAATCCTCCAGAACCATCTCGAAAATCAAACCAAATGTTTCATCTGTTCTACAAAAATCTTGAGTGTCTCGTGACCCTACAGACTTCACATAATTGAGGAAAGAGGTCCAAATTACAAACTGACTTTTTTAACATTTGTCCCAAAGGTACTCCAGAACCTCAAGACCATAACTAATGATGAAATTAGAGGCCTCAAATAGAAATATGACATCATCCACCTTTAAGACAGCGTTCCGTCAACGCAACATGATTTAAACTGTAAAGCACCACATTATGCGTGAACATGCACGGCGCTGGTGCATTTAAATCAACAGAATTCTGATTTTATTTTCTTGCTGTATAAAGCGCAGGTGCAAGTCGATGCCCCGCAGACTGTAAAATGATTAAGTTCACACTGAAAGGAAAAAGTTGCCTTTGGACCCGACACCGGCTGAGGTACAAGTGCACAGACAAAAATAATGAGCGTCGCACACTCTGTTGTTTCGGAGGTTTGTGCCCATTTAATCCATTAACTCGAGATATTGTTAAAGAAATCTCCTGTTTTCTCTAAATAATATTTAATCCACCACACACACAACACTTTTGTTCAGGATCTAATACCAACAGGAAAATAAGAAACAGGAACAAATTACTAAAAAACAAATCAACGCTCATTCTTCACCATCCCTAAAAATGACCAGTTGTGCAAAATAAATTGAACTTTTTTACAAATTAATTTAACAAGAGTTAAAGTTTTTTGAGTTCATTTCATTTTCTCAATTTCACCAGGTGAAGCTTTTTTTTTTTTTTTTTTTGCAGTTTTGAGAAGTAACTCCAAACTATTTGAATAACAGCATCAGCTTTAATTATTCATTTAATTACTGGTTTATGTCAGATGCAAATTAAAGCTGAAACCTTCTTCATACATTTCAAATACATGTTTTGACCAGAATCCAACTCACAATAATCGTCTTCTGTTTTCTGTCTCTGTCCTCTCATCAACCCTCCTGTGGTTCTCTAATCATCTAATTACCACGAGATGAACAGGATTATTCAAAAACTAATGAACCCATTTCCACAAAACGTGGTGAAGAGCCCAGCCAGGGACAGAAACCAGCACATTTTGAGTCAGATCATCCTTGATTAATTTTTACCCGACAACATCAAATACAGCCATTGCGTATTGTGAAGGCTTTGCGTCCGTCCGTCTGTCCATCCGTCTATCCGTCTGTCTGTGCTCAGCATAAGTCCAGTCCTATTACTGCCACAGTGTTCAAATTTACAGGGAACATTCTTGGGACACAGACCTTGGACAAGTTCAAAGATGGCTAACCTTGACCTACTTTAAGAGGTATTTTAAGAGGTTAAAAAGCCACATTCTGTTTCAATCTGTTCAGTTTAGTTTTTGAGTGGCGGGGGTGACAGCCAATCAGAGTAGAGCTGTACTGTGACATCACCGTGTGGTTGCTAACTACAAACTTCATTTCATTTGTGTGTAAATATAACCTCTTTGTCATATATTATGTAAAAGCTAGCAAGAAATAAACACTTCTAAAACTGACAACACTGTTTTTGGAACCTAATAACACCTCTGAAGTAATTTAAAAGACATTTAGCGGACGTTAGCTTGCACGCTAGCGTCCGCTAACTCAAAGCTAACTTCTGGTCTTTTCAAAAGCTCATGTTCATATATTATGTAAAAGCTAGCTACAAATAAACACTTATAAAACTGAAAACGATGTTTTTATAACCTGATAAGACACCTATTTTAACATGCATCTATCTATATCTATATATATATCTATATCTATATATATATATCTATATCTATATATATATACATATATATATATATATCTATATATATATATATATATCTATATATATATATATATATATATATATATCTATCTATATATATATATATATATATATATATATATATATATACGAGGGCTGTCAATAAAGTAGCGGTCCTTTTTATTTTTTTCAAAAACTATATGGATTTCATTCATATGTTTTTACGTCAGACATGCTTGAACCCTTGTGCGCATGCGTGAGTTTTTCCACGCCTGTCGGTGACGTCATTCGCCTGTGAGCACTCCTTGTGGGAGGAGTCGTCCAGCCCCTCATCTGAATTCCTTTGTCTGAGAAGTTGCTGAGAGACTGGCGCGTTGTTTGATCAAAAATTTTTTCTAAACCTGTGAGACACATCGAAGTGGACACGGTTCGAAAAATTAAGCTGGTTTTCAGTGAAAATTTTAACGGCTGATGAGAGATTTTGAGGTGATTCTGTCGCTTTAAGGACTTCCCATGGTGCGAGACGTCGCGCAGCGCTCTCAGGCGCCGTCGTCAGCCTGTTTCAAGCTGAAAACCTCCACATTTCAGGCTCTATTGATAGAGGACGTCGTGAGAGAACAGAGAAGTTTCAAAAGAAGTCGGTTTCAGCATTTTATCCGGATATTCCACTGTTAAAGGAGTTTTTTTAATGAAAGACGTGCGGACGGGTCCGCGCGTCGGGACGCAGCCGACGCGGTGCGGCGGCACAGGAAAAACACCTCCGTGTTGATAACCATTTGTTAAATCCAGGTGGCTTTTGATGGCTTTCAGTGGAGTGAGTATATGAGAAATTGTTTAACAGCAGGACATGTTCCAACTTGTCCTTAAGGCTTCCAACGGAGGTGTTTTTCCTGTGGCGGAGCGTCGCACCGTGGGAAGTCCTTAAAGCGACAGAATCACCTCAAAATCTCTCATCAGCCGTTAAAATTTTCACTGAAAACCAGCTTAATTTTTCGAACCGTGTCCACTTCGATGTGTCTCACAGGTTTAGAAAAAATTTTGATCAAACAACGCGCCAGTCTCTCAGCAACGACGACTCCTCCCACAAGGAGTGCTCACAGGCGAATGACGTCACCGACAGGCATGGAAAAACTCACGCATGCGCACGAGGGTTCAAGCATGTCTGACGTAAAAACATATGAATGAAATCTATATAGTTTTTGAAAAAAATAAAAAGGACCTATACTTTATTGACAGCCCTCGTATATATATATATATATATATATACGAGGGCTGTCAATAAAGTTACGGTCCTTTTTATTTTTTTCAAAAACTATATGGATTTCATTCATATGTTTTTACGTCAGACATGCTTGAACCCTCGTGCGCATGCGTGAGTTTTTCCACGCCTGTCGGTGACGTCATTCGCCTGTGAGCACTCCTTGTGGGAGGAGTCGTCCAGCCCCTCGTCGGAATTCCTTTGTCTGAGAAGTTGCTGAGAGACTGGCGCTTTGTTTGATCAAAATTTTTTCTAAACCTGTGAGACACATCGAAGTGGACACGGTTCGAAAAATTAAGCTGGTTTTCAGTGAAAATTTTAACGGCTGATGAGAGATTTTGAGGTGATTCTGTCGCTTTAAGGACTTTTCACGGTGCGAGACGTCGCTCAGAGCTCTCAGGCGGCGTCATCAGCCTGTTCAAGCTGAAAACCTCCACATTTCAGGCTCTATTGATCCAGGACGTCGTGAGAGAACAGAGAAGTTTCAGAAGAAGTCGGTTTCAGCATTTTATCCGGATATTCCACTGTTAAAGGAGATTTTTTTAATGAAAGATGTGCGGACAGGTCCGCGCGTCGGGACGCAGCCGCCGCGACGCTCCGCCACAGGAAAAACACCTCTGTTGAAAGCCTTAAGGACAAGTTGGAACATGTCCTGCCTGTTAAACAATTTCTCATATACTCACTCCACTGAAAGCCATCAAAAGCCGCCTGGATTTTACAAATGGTTATCAACACGGAGGTGTTTTTCGGATCCGTCCGCACGTCTTTCATTAAAAAAATCTCCTTTAACAGTGGAATATCCAGATAAAATGCTGAAACCGACTTCTTCTGAAACTTCTCTGTTCTCTCACAACGTCCTGGATCAATAGAGCCTGAAATGTGGAGGTTTTCAGCTTGAACAGGCTGATGATGGCGCCTGAGAGCGCAGCGCGACGTCTCGCACCGTGAAAAGTCCTTAAAGCGACAGAATCACCTCAAAATCTCTCATCAGCTGTTAAAATTTTCACTGAAAACCAGCTTAATTTTTCGAACCGTGTCCACTTCGATGTGTCTCACAGGTTTAGAAAAAATTTTGATCAAACAAAGCGCCAGTCTCTCAGCAACTTCTCAGACAAAGGAATTCCGACGAGGGGCTGGACGACTCCTCCCACAAGGAGTGCTCACAGGCGAATGACGTCACCGACAGGCGTGGAAAAACTCACGCATGCGCACGAGGGTTCAAGCATGTCTGACGTAAAAACATATGAATGAAATCCATATAGTTTTTGAAAAAAATAAAAAGGACCGTTACTTTATTGACAGCCCTCGTATATATATATATATATATATATATATATATATATATATATATATATATATATATATATATATATATAAATAAAACATTGAAAGGCAACAAAGAGCTAATGCACACACCACACACTGGGATATATCAATGTCCTATATATATATATATATATATATATATATATATATATATATATATATATATATATATGCGTGCCTGATTGGGAGGGCAATGATTTTTATCCTAGTACTATAGAAATCAAGCTATTATTGGCTTTAGTAGTAGTAGTAGTACAACCCCTGGCAAAAGTTATGTAATCACCGGCCTCAGAGGATGTTCAATCAGTTGTTTAATTTTGTAGAAAAAAAGCAGATCACAGACATGACACAAAACTAAAGTCATTTCAAATGGCAACTTTCTGGCTTTAAGAAACACTATAAGAAATCAAGAAAAAAAGATTGTGGCAGTCAGTAACGGTTACTTTTTTAGACCAAGCAGAGGAAAAAAATATGGAATCACTCAATTCTGAGGAATAAATTATGGAATCACCCTGTAAATTTTCATCCACAAAACTAACACCTGCATCAAATCAGATCTGCTCGTTAGTCTGCATCTAAAAAGGAGTGATCACACCTTGGAGAGCTGTTGCACCAAGTGGACTGACATGAATCATGGCTCCAACACGAGAGATGTCAATTGAAACAAAGGAGAGGATTATCAAACTCTTAAAAGAGTGTAAATCATCACGCAATGTTGCAAAAGATGTTGGTTGTTCAGTCAGCTGTGTCTAAACTCTGGACCAAATACAAACAACATGGGAAGGTTGTTAAAGGCAAACATACTGGTAGACCAAGGAAGACATCAAGGCGTCAAGACAGAAAACTTAAAGCAATATGTCTCAAAAATCAAAAAATGCACAACAAAACAAATGAGGAACAAATGGGAGGAAACTGGGGTCAACGTCTGTCACTGAACTGTAAGAAACCGCCTAAAGGAAATGGGATTTACATACAGAAAAGCTAAACGAAAGCCATCATTAACACCTAAACAGAAAAAACAAGGTTACAATGGGCTAAGGAAAAGCAATCGTGGACTGTGGATGACTGGATGAAAGTCATATTCAGTGATGAATCTCGAATCTGCATTGGGCAAGGTGATGATGCTGGAACTTTTGTTTGGTGCCGTTCCAATGGGATTTATAAAGATGACTGCCTGAAGAGAACATGTAAATTTCCACAGTCATTGATGATATGGGGCTGCATGTCAGGTAAAGGCACTGGGGAGATGGCTGCCATTACATCATCAATAAATGCACAAGTTTACGTTGATATTTTGGACAACTGAAAGGATGTTTGGGGATGATGAAATCATTTTTCAAGATGATAATGCATCTTGCCATAGAGCAAAAACTGTGAAAACATTCCTTGCAAAAAGACACATAGGGTCAATGTCATGGCATAGGGTCAATATCAACGAGCAGATGTGATTTGATGCAGGTGTTAGTTTTGGGGATGAAAATTTACAGGGTGATTCCATAATTTTTTTCCTCAGAATTGAGTGATTCCATATTTTTTTCCTCTGCTTGGTCTAAAAAAGTAACAGTTACTGACTGCCACAATCTTTTTTCTTGATTTCTTATAGTGTTTCTTAAAGCCAGAAAGTTGCCATTTGAAATGACTTTAGTTTTGTGTCATGTCTGTGATCTGCTTTTTTTCTACAAAATTAAACAACTGAATGAACATCCTCCGAGGCTGGTGATTCCATAATTTTTGCCAGGGGTTGTATATATACGTGGTCTGTCCATAAAGTAACGGTCCTTTTTATTTTTTTTAAAAACTATATGGATTTCATTCATATGTTTTTACGTCAGACATGCTTGAACCCTCGTGCGCATGCGTGAGTTTTTCCACGCCTGTCGGTGATGTCATTCACCTGTGAGCACGCCTTGGGAAGGAGTGGTCCCGCCCCTCGTCGGATTTTCATTGTCTGGAAATGGCGGAATGAAAAGGACTTTTTTCCATCAGAATTTTTTCAGAAGCTGTTAGAGACTGGCACCTGGAAACCATTCGAAAAATGTATCTGGCTTTCGGTGAAAATTTTACGGGCTTCACAGAGAATAAGGTCTGTTAGTACAGCTTTAAGGACCCCTTAAAGGACGCTCAGCGCGCCGCGCTCCGAGCTGCGATGACGAGGCACAAGCCACCGGACCATTTCTAAGCTGATGGCTCTGTGGATACGAGACCGTCGTGTGCTCTTTCTCTGGTTATCACAAGAGCTGGACATCAGCCATTTTCCGGCAGATTTCACTTTTAACAAGAGATTTTGTCATGGAAAGCCGCGCGGAGGCTTTGCGCGTCGCGCACCGACCGTCCTGAAAAGGGTCCTTAAACCTGTAGTAATAGTCCTTATTCTCTGTGAAGCCCGTAACATTTTCACCGAAAGCCAGATAAATTTTTCGAATGGTTTCCAGGTGCCAGTCTCTAACAGCTTCTGAAAAAATTCTGATGGAAAAAAGTCCTTTTCATTCCGCCATTTCCAGACAATGAAAATCCGACGAGGGGGTGGGACCACTCCTTCCCAAGGTGTGCTCACAGGCGAATGACGTCACCAACAGGCGTGGAAAAACTCACGCATGCGCACGAGGGTTCAAGCATGTCTGACATAAAAACATATGAATGAAATCCATATAGTTTTTGAAAAAAATAAAAAGGACCGTTACTTTATCGACAGACCTCGTATATATATATATATATATATATATATATATATATATATATATATATATATATTAGGGGTGGGCAAACATAAGAAATTTTAATCGCATTAACTCCCATGACTTTCTGTGATTAATCATGATTAATCGCATGGTATATGTGAAACCCAAAAATGAATTCAAAAGCTGCTTAAAAGCACAGTTTTATTTGAAAATGTAAATGAACATTGCATAAATTTGAAAATGTAAATTTCAACTGAAACACACTAATGAAATCAAATATAAAACCACTGGCAGGTCATTTGTTATCCTGTTTCATATCAAAATAACAATATTCATGTCCATGACTAAATGTACTAAAACAAATACGTCACAATTGTACACATACCACAATTTGATATGTGTACAATTGTGATGTATTTGTTTTAGTATATTTAGATTTAGTTGTGATTTGGCACTTTATAAGCCGATTAAATTGAATTGAAATTGAACATTTTATTGAGTCTTAAAGTAAATAAATATGAATTTGGTCACTGGATCCTTAAACTTTGTACATAATGAACTCTACATGGTGAATCCTTGATCTCTGGACATAAATAGGAATAAACAAAATCTGTAGTTTTTGTCAAAAGCATTTCCTTTCAGACATTGGCATGAATGTGTTTCCATATATCTGAGCTGAGCTTAGAGCTGCTGTGCTTCACTTCAGGATGTAATTTGAAAAGAAAACACAGCACATTTAATTTTGGGAGGAAAAAAAAAACGTTTTAGTCGATTGCAGTTTCTTGTCTGTATTACATTTGGAAAGAGGTGTCATTTTATTTAAAGCGGCGATTTATTTTGAAGTTATTAATTCCGACCGGACTCTGTCTCAGCCGCGCAGCGTTTCGAGCTGTGTGAACGGAACGGAGGACGATTCTCGTTTCTTGACAGCAACAAGACAAGAGTCCCAGTTAGTGACTTTAATCCACACAAAAGTGACTGACGATATTTTAATGGCTTTGCGAGGGGTTAAGAAGCGGCTTGCCGTTTCTGAAGAGCAGTGAATCAAAGAACCAACGAGCTACTGGATCGAAGCATTGCTTCAATGGTTCATGGTTTCAAAGTGGAGCCGCGCTGCAGAAAGGGTTTATTACAGACCAAACCCTGAATATCCGACTTTATTTGTACGTCCGTATGACTCTGAAACTCGGAAAAATACGTATAATTTACGGACTATAGGTTAACATGAAAACCACCGAAAAGCTGTGTTCACCGCGGGGACAGATTCGGCTATTCGAGATTATTCAAGATTTTTTATTTTTTTTTACCGATGACGAACGATGCGTGCAACTGCATCTGTCCAAACCGGTCTGGATCTGGGCCTGATCCTGTAGAACTTTGTACCGAAAATGTCCATTCAAAAGTTCGGCATCTTTCTGCATTTTGTTTTGTTGTGCATTGCATAGCCTGTACTTTTCTCGATCCTCGTGTCGTTTTCTGTGTGAACTCAGCTGTCAGCAGGAAGCAGCAGCATAAGCTCGCCCCCGACTGACTCTTTCAAACTAAAAGGCAACGAGCAACAGTCATAAAAGGCTAAAAAAAAAAACTAAAAAAAAAAAACCCAGCGTTAAGGGGAGGAACAAAATTGTCGGCGATAATGACCTCAATAATTAACGCAATGTTAACGCGTTAACATTGCCCAGCCCTAATATATATATATATATATATATATATATATATATATATATATATATATATACACACACACACACGGGGGGGGGGGGTTCTGCTTCGTTACTGAACATGTACAAATTGTATGTAAGACAATACAAGTTTAATAATTAATTAACCAACTGCAAATTATAAAGAACACAATGCTCATATGGCTGAGGGTATTTTAGCATTGCGTAATTTTTAAACATTCTTGTATTGTAGTGGTTTGAGTGTTTGGGTTCTAATGAATGTCTCACCAGAAACAGAGCCACAGCTGATCCCAGAATAAATCCCGCCACTACGTCCGAACAGTGGTTTCTGTACTCTGAGACTCGGTTGAGGCCGGCGAGGAAGGCGGAGCAGAGCGTGCCCAGACACAGCACGGGTTTGGCCAAACGGCTGGACTTGGTCTTAATGGTGCTGGTGATGTACATCTGGAAGAGATGACACCACAAGGATCAGATGGCGTAAACATGATCTGCTTCTGTTCTGAACAGCTGTGAAACATTTAGAAACAGTAACAACAAACAAACAAACACAGATTACAAAAATGGTGAAACCGGTTACGTCATACATTTGAGAAAACTACAACTAATTTACAGTCGCAGCATGTTTAAAATGTGCCTGTCCACGTTGATTTCTGCATGTTTTTGTTCGTTTGACATGAAATCATATGAAAAAAATTACAGGCTTCTTTATTGAAAAGCATTTTTTTAAATATGTCCCACAGGGAAAATATGATCTAAATGTAATTAAAACAAAATAAATAAAAATAAAACATTGAAAGGCAACAAAGAGCTAATGCACATGCCACACACTGGGATATATCAATGTCCTATAGTTCAGTTACCAATCAAACACAAATATTTTGTTGATCAATATAAACTTTAGATCATCTCTCTAGTCCAACTGGTTGTAAAGATATCGCAGAAAATATGATTTTCACAACATTTTTGTTGACCTTGACCATGACCTTTGTCCACTCCTCGCCAAAATTTAACAAACTTGAGATATCTGGCCAATAATATTCACAACAAGTATAGTGAAAACCTGTCCGGCCATTTTTTATTTACACACACACACACACACACACACACACACACACACACACACACACACACACACACACACACACACACACACACACACACACACACACACACAGGCCCGATTACAATGCCTTGCTTTGTTAGTGCACAGGGTAAAAACTAATGGATTACACACTTTAAGATGCTTAAAAAAATCGAATTATACTTCATCCCAAATGAGAAACTGCAATGCTGCAAGCGCATTTGATTTTTAATTAGCCATTTTCACATTCACTTAAAGGGAAATCGATCAGAAAATCTGGTGCCGAATTTGAACATTTGTGTTGTCCACACTCCATTAGGATGCTCAACAGAAATAACTCTAAAACCACAAAAGGCAACGAGAAATAAATTGGCGTTCCTGCTTGAGGAAAGTGCTGTTACACACAGAAAGCTGAGAGTCAATGTAGAGAATAAAACTTCACATTAATCAACCAGCAATCCAAGAACTATCCTAGTTCAACGCAGCAATTAGTCATCTGTCAAGAAAGTATTTTTCAAACGGTGCAGCATTAAAAACATCACAGAAAATTTATGAGTGTTTTTACTGAGAGAAAATCAAAAATTTTAAGTAGATTAGATTTGATATCTAATGTATTTATGACTTAAGCAGGTGAACACTTTTAAAGCTGCAGTCCCTTTAGATTTGTTTGTTTTTACCATTTAAGTCATAAAAAGGCCTTTCTGCAGCACCACAATAATTACACTCCTGAGTGTACAAATAAAAGATTTACAATCTTATATTTCCAATGTGCTCAAAGTTTGCAGTGCTGAGGAGCAATTTGGAAATTTGTCCCACAGGGGTTAAAATCCAGCAGCCAGCTCCTATGACGTGCTTTCTGCAGTGATGTCATTGATGACGTGTGGGGCTTGACCATCTAACAGCAAGGTTGGACCAGCATCTTGGGGCCAAAGCAACACGGCAGAGCTCCAGTTGTGACTGAAAGTGACCAAAAAAACCAAACCCCAATGTTACACTGAAGAAGAAGAAAGCGACAGACCGCACAGACCGCCACAGACCCCGATGGGAAGAACAAAGAATCAAATCTGGACATATTTCATACAAAGGTTTTGCTGGATACGTGCTGGACTGATAAGACAATCCTTGCACAGGTCAACTGTGTCAGCTGTCAGTACGAATGTCTGTAACAATCACAAAGTTTTTACTTGATTTTCCAAAACGAGTCAGAGGGGAAACTAATGTTTCACATAGTCACAGGGTCAAAGACGGCATGTGGGATTTACTTCATGTCTTCTGCAAGATCTTATAGAGCAAACTCACTGTGCTTTCCAGGCAATTCCCCCAAATAAATAACTGACCCGTGATAAAATAAATAAATAAAAAGTTTTAAAAATTAAAAAGAAATAAGTTGTAACTTTGTGGTATATCACAGAATCTAAGGCACTTTATAATAAATACATTTAATTCATTAATTCATTTTCAGCCGCTTATTTCGGTCCAGGTTGCGGGTGGCAGCTGAGCAAGCAGCTCCTCCCACAGTTCCCTATCCTTGGCCAAGTCCCGTAACTCTTCCTGGGGGATCTCAAGGTATTCCCAAGCCAGCTGGGAAATATAATCTTTCCAGTGTGTCCTAGGTCTTCCCCGGAGCCTCCTCCCGGTTGGCCGTGCCTGGAAGACCTCCCTAGGGAGACGTTCAGGAAGCATCCTCCTCACCAGATGCTGAACCACTTCAACTGGCGCCTTTTGATGTGAAGAAGTAGCGGCTCTACCCTGAGTCCCTCCTGGAAAATTGAGCTTCTCACCCTGTCCAGGAATGTAAGGCCAGATACCCGATGGAGGAATCTCATTTCTGATGCATTACCCAAAGCTCATGACCATAGGTGAGGAGAGGAGCTTGAATTGAGAGTATCTCCATCAGGCTTACCTCCTTCTTCACCACGACGGTCTGGTACAAGATCCATAAAATTTCAGACACGCTCCAATCCATCTATTGATCTCACGCTCCAACTTACTCCCCACTCATGAACAAGAAACCAGATACTTAAACTCCTCCACTTGGGGCAGTAACTCTCCCCTGGCCCAGAGGGGACAATCCCCCGTTTTCCGACAGGACCATGTTCTCGGATTTAGAGGTGCTGATTCTCATCCCAGTCACTTCACACTCAGAGTCAAACCTGACAAAGCCAAAAGAACCACATCATCTGCAAAAAGTAGAGATGCAACTCTGAGGTCACCAAACTGGACACCCTCCAGTCACCTGACTGCGCACTGAAGTCCCGTCCACGAACATCACAAGCAGGATTGGTGACCAGGAGCAGCCCTGGCAGAGTCCAAGTCCCACCGGAAACGGGTCTGATGCAGAGAATGTGGACACAGCTCCTACTTTGGTCATATAGAGACCGGATCACACGTTCCAGTAAATCGAGTACCCCATACTCCTGCAGCACCCCCCACAGGATACCCCGTGGGGTCTGGTCATATGCCTTTTCCAAATCCACAAAACACATGTAGACTGGTTGGCAGTGGTGGGTACAGTTCCGCACAGTTCCACATTTATTTGTAAACACCAACACACGTTACATTGATTCACTTGTGTTGGTTTTTCAATCAATTTATTTATATAGCGCCAAATCACAACAACAGTTGCCCCAAGGCGCTTTATATTGTAAGGCAAAAGCCATACAATAATTACAGAAAAACCCCAACGGTCAAAACGACCCCCTGTGAGCAAGCACTTGGCGACAGTGGGAAGGAAAAACTCCCTTTTAACAGGAAGAAACCTCCAGCAGAACCAGGCTCAGGGAGGGGCAGTCTTCTGCTGGGACTGGTTGGGGCTGAGGGGAGAGAATCAAGAAAAAGACATGCTGTGGAAGAGAGCAGAGATCAATGACTAATGATTACATAGTTTTTACATAGAATTAATTAGTCAATCAATCAGTATGAGCGGAGGCTAAGTTTACCCATAATCCCTTTGGGCATCTGTGTGTTAATGTTCAAATCTTCAGAATTAGTGCATTATTTTAAAATTAACAGATATGTGTTATCTATCACTTTGTACATTTTAAGAGTTTGCATTAATGTAGTTATTCTATCCAGATTAATTTGATTTATAAATCAAAACCATAAGTCAAACCTGCTTTCCTTTTCAAGACCTCTGCCTCATGGCTGGACCACTGCATGATCAATCAATCAATCAATCAATCAATTTTTTATATAGCGCCAAATCACAACAAACAGTTGCCCCAAGGCGCTTTATATTGTAAGGCAAGGCCATACAATAATTATGTAAAACCCTAACGGTCAAAACGACCCCCTGTGAGCAAGCACTTGGCTACAGTGGGAAGGAAAAACTCCCTTTTAACAGGAAGAAACCTCCAGCAGAACCAGGCTCAGGGAGGGGCAGTCTTCTGCTGGGACTGGTTGGGGCTGAGGGAGAGAACCAGGAAAAAGACATGCTGTGGAGGGGAGCAGAGATCGATCACTAATGATTAAATGCAGTGTGGTGCATACAGAGCAAAAAGAGAAAGAAACAGTGCATCATGGGAACCCCCCAGCAGTCTACGTCTATAGCAGCATAACTAAGGGATGGTTCAGGGTCACCTGATCCAGCCCTAACTATAAGCTTTAGCAAAAAGGAAAGTTTTAAGCCTAATCTTAAAACTTAATGATGTCAAGGTAAATGGCGCTTCGCTACAGCAGTGGGCAGGGTGCACAAAGACAGAAGTGCTGACTCATTGGCTGTGTTTGGGTTTGTGTTTGAACTCAAAATTAAAAGTAGCTGAGAGTGTACTGGAGACAAAATTTAAAGTTAGCGGTTAGCTGTAGCTTCCGATAAATTTTTAGTCAGTTTATCAGTTTAGCATTATAAAAGATAACTTTTCAGTTAGCTAATTAGTGGTTATCAAAGCTAACTTTTTGGTTAGCTGTGCCCACCACTGCTGGTTGATCACACTCCGAAGACCCCTCCAATATCCTTGCAAGGGTGTACTCATGGCCTGCAGAAGTCTGCAGAGCACAGATGTAAAAAACATTCCAGAAAGGACCAAGAGGATGCAGGTTTTCTTTGCATCTGCAGGTGGTTTAAGTGACGGACTCATATAATCTGCTCAATCAGTGAAATCACTTGGTGGAGTCAGCGACTGGAAAGAAAACCTGCTCTCTGCTGAGTGCCCATCGAGTTACATATAATTTAACAGATTGACTTATTTACAGTATCTTTAAGTAATGTTCCTTTTAAGTAACATCTCCACAGATGACATCACAGCAGCGCGGAACACTTGCAGACTCACCGTCAGGTAAACAGCCGAATACACGCTCAGAGAAGCGTCCTTCGATGGAAACGACCGGCGGGCGTTCTCCACGACAGCAGGGTTTCCGGTGCAGATGTTGCCGTTGATGATGAACTGGTGATTAAACCGACACTTGGTGCCCGTGTAGTTGGGTTTGCAGACGGACAGGAAGTATGGTGAGAGGCCGCCGGTCACCACCTGGCCCGCGTTGACAAAGATGTCTGTGGCAAACAGGCCGAATGCAAACACACCTGGGGTGCGCACACACACACACAAAAGGCATCTCACCAGGCTGGCATCACCTTGAGTGCTAACAAAGGGTTGCTGTGATTTTGAGGGGTCTCAAACTAGCGGCCCGGGGGCCTGATAAGGGCCACGAGCCTGTAGTTTACAGTTTGTGGAATGCATTATCATACAAGATCCTTTTTATTATGCAAAAACATAAAAAGGGTGCACTCAAAAGTGTTTATGGTGAAAATAATTTTATCTTTCAAATCACTGGCTACATTTTACAAAGATTACAGTGAACCAATCAGTTTCATGTGTCCGACTCCACATCAGGTTGTCCATCACCGTTATCTCAATTTGCACAAGCTAAACTCTGATCTAATCGACTGATTGTTTCGGCACGGATAAATATCAAATTGCACTGGGAGACGATTAACTGAGCCTGCGGCGTCGGCAGCTGCACCGGACGCACCAACACGTTTACAGACTTCTCAAATAAATGCATTTGCAATGTCTCTGTGTTGCCAAATATGCTGCAAATACTGCTACAGCTGAACTTGCATGAGCACAACAAAATTAAATGATCAGCAAAGGTGCACAGACAGCAAGCAAAGAAAGAAACAAACAGGCGGAGGGGGAGGAATTAGCTTCTAGGAATGATTGCAATGACATTTTGAGCTCAGTGACCCTGAGCAGCGTCTGAGTCTGCAGTCCTGTTGCTGTGAAATATGACTGCTGATTATCTGGCCTGCTTGGCCATGAAATTACTCTGCTTTGTATTCTCATCCAGGGGGGATGCCGAGGACTGGGAGGGGTGCAGGGATACGACCGTGTGAAGGACAATGAGGGGAAGAGGGGACAGGGAATTAGGGAGTGAGGAGAGGAGATGGGAAGGATCAAGCAAGCGGAAAACCAGAAGGCTCCGTGATCCTGTGAGTTTGGAGGGATTATTTGGAAGCAGATGGAAATCATAAAAAGTGCGTAATGAATTTCTGACGAGCATTTTCATTAAGCGCAGGGGTATTATTTAACTGAGCCAAACAGGTGTCTTATTTCTAGGAAAATCAAGCAGGTGACCTCTTTTACTGGAAGAAAGCTCATCGATTCACCTCGAGCTTTGCAGTTAAACAGTTGGTGGAAAACAGATTAATTTCAAAAATTATTGTTGGATGCCTTGTTTTGTAGTGCATGGTCCAAGCAGGTTTCCAGAACCACTTAATGGGACTAAACAACACTTACAATCCAGCCTCAGTGTACCATGGCCTACGCAAATATATATATGGTGGCCATCCAGGGTGTCAGATGTACCCAGGTCAGGGGTAAAAATTTTAAAATGATCCAAATCATAGTGAAAACTATACCACATTATTTATCTGATCATAATGACTCAAAAAAGTATAGTTTGGACTATCTATGATTGAATGTTCTGGAGTTACGGGGTTAAAACAGCAAAAATAGTGACAAAGGTCAGCTTGTACAAGGGTCAAAAGTTATGGCCCCTTCACACATAGTGCGAAGTTTGGACGGCGTTTAGATGAAAACCGCAAAACAGTGCAAAATAGTTTAAAATTAGCACATGAAACATCATGCCAACGGGCAGGCGTGTATGAACCCGGTGCGAGAGTTTGTGCACGCACAGCTGTCCGTCGAACAAGAACAGTGCCAGGTGCAGCACATGGCGCTGCTTATGTGGAAGAAATAAAAACCAGCTGGCACGTGTGGAACCACATCGTGCCGCTTATGTGGAATAATAAAAAAAAGAAAAAACATACCACCTGGGACACGAACTCACGCCTTTCAAAATCTCTGATTCCCAGTTAGAAACTTTATCACTGAGCTACGGAGCTGTTCTTTGAAAGCTGTGGGAAGCTGCCTCATATCAGGAAGGACATGGAAGTATTACAAAAAAAATTAAAATCCCACACCATATAAAAACACCGCACTTATCAAGCAAGCAATACAAATATGATCCGTCTGTTCCTCTGGTGATGACCCATGGTCACAGACATACAGTCATGAAATGACATGAATGAGCAGCAGTGTGCGCTGATCATGTCCACGTCTACTGATCAGGTGCATCCAGTCGACCGTGCGCGTGTTCTGCCCGACACGTGTGTCTTGTGGATGGCGCGCCACAGCACTGACACCGTGTCATGTGGAACAGAGCTCACGTAGGTGACGTGACGGTCAGATCGCACACTGTGTGTTCTGATCTGACGGTCTGTTTCAATCTGGGGCTGTTAGTGTCTGCCCCGTGTGCGTGCTCCCTTGCTGCAGCTTGTCGCCACCACGACGATATATGTTTTTATTTATGTCCACATAAATACAGCAATCAGACACACGCACCTCACAGTGGACAGTTGCTGGTCCATGACTGTCCAAACACAGTAGGTGTTGTGTAATTGGAATGTCCAGCATGACAGATCACCACAGCTGCTTCTGTCAGAAACCACGCCTCCTGTGAGTGAAGCGCACACACCCACGTGTCAGTGTTTGTTTGCAAAGTCACACTCGTGGGAAACTTAGACAAATTTCACAGCAGTACGACAGTGATTGTCTGCAGTCTGTTGTTATGACAAAAGTGCGACTGGCCACACATTTTCTAAGTGCCATGCAAGCGTTGTAAGATGTCCGTGTCTGTCACCTGGAATTTGGCCAGCACCTGCCATGAGAGGGTGTGTTGGCAGGGCTTGACAGGGCCAGTAGAATTTAGAAGTTAGTGGCCCATAGTGTAGGAGCACTGCCCAGTGGTTTTGCATGTGAGAGTTCATGACATTCCACCCTGAAATCTGCAAATAAAACTGCCAATCCAGAATAAAACATAAAATAGTCCATGAAGTTAAAAAAATTGAATTTATCAGAGGGCATTCTCAAGTGTAAAAAAATAAAGTGATTCCCATAAAATTTAGAGGGCATTTTTTAGCAACCCTCAGAGTTGGCTAAATCACAGTCAGAAATGTAAAATACAGATGTAGGTCCATATCAAAACTAAAAACTATGCCTTGTCTGGTTTGGAGTTATAGATCTAAAAATTAAAAAAAAAAATGTTTGGCTCCTTTGCTAATGTTGTCGCCGCGGGGTTTCCACAAAGGCAAGCTGGTTAGACTTTTAAACTAGCTTCAAAACAGCCAGGGTCTACCCGGACCAAGCATATACTTTACTTACTTGTCAGCATACGATGGATAGACCCTGCAGATTTGGCAGAAAACATCATTCGTCTCTTGGTCATGACCAAGCCACGGCCGTTTCTGTGACCAGTTCGGGACAAAAGCTCTCTTCCTCTTGTTTCTTTCATATAGCCTGTCTCTCTCCCTTAACTCATCATCACTAAGCTTCCTCCTCTGGGCCAATTCCTTTAGCAAAACTCTTTCCTGGTTGTTGTCCGTGTTTGGGTGGTTGTAGTTTAAACATATTTCAATTTGAATTTCAAAGCGTTCTGTTAGATTTGCGTCTTGTTCGTCTTTGTTTCCTGCAGCGTCCCACACATTTAAAAGATGCTAACGAACATTGCAGAAGACCGGTGACGGACACAGCCAAACCCACGTTCCACACATCGACAACATACATTTCAATGTGCGCGGGTTTCTGCGGGAGCAGAGCGTGGTGTGAGACCAAAACAAACATGGTGGACTCGGTGAAGTTTGATGACACGGAGATGTGAAGAAATTCGACTTTGCCGCCGCAAAATATGGTAAAATGAATAGAATTTTGCGTATTTTTGTAGTGGCCCGAGCGGGCCATCATTTGATAAATTGTACTGGCCCGTAGTGGCCTGAAAGTGGGCCAAATCGGCGCTGGGCCAGTGGGCAAAAGGGGTGCCAGAAAAAATCGATTCACATCCGAATCATGATTCTTATTTATTATGATTCTGACTCGATCCAAAATGTCCAAGAATCGATTTTTAAAAAGCATTTTTTTAAACATTTTCTTGCTTACTCGCTGCGTGTACTATTTGTCAGGCAAGGGCTTCCGTACTACAGCGTCCCCGCGAGGGGAGAGTCCGCCGTGCTTCAAACATTCGTGAGTTGCAGCTTAGCATGGCGGGCAAAGAGCTAATTCAGCCAGCACCGTCTTTGCTGAAGGCAAATGTTTGGGCGCATTTTAAATTTTATTATTTGCTGCGTAAGAAGGAGCTTGACATGACTTATGCAGTGTGCAAAATCTGCAAAATGAAAGTCAAGTACTTCAGAAACACTTCAAATCTGCAAGCCCACATGCTACGCTATCACCCGGAACTAAAAGAGGTGAGCAGCGGTATCTGCCAACTACTGACCAGCACTTCACTAAACTGCCAGCCAACTCTGAACGAGCAAAGCAGATAAGTAAATTTACATCTAGAATCACTTGATTAACCTTGTAAAGCTGCACTTTCTTAAACATAAACATTTTTTAAGTAATATAACTATTTCTCAGAGCTCTTTGAATCGAAAATCGATTCTGAATTGAATCGTCACCCCAAGAATCGGAATCGAATTGAATCGTGAGTTGTTGTACGATTAACATCCCTAACACACGGAGGTCCAAGCTTTTCTCCTCTACCTGTAAAGCCCACGGAAAGTCAAATGACCCTGGCTAGCTGACTTGGCTAGCCACATCCTTGTGTTTGCATAAAGCCCATGGAGAGTCAAATGACCCTGGCTAGCTGACTTGGCTAGCCACATTCTTGTGTTTGCATATTTGCTGTCTGTGTGTTCTGAGACTTCCTTGTTTACATAACAGAAGTAGCTCTCCACAGGGGATCTTGGAGTCACTTGCCTGCTTAGCTGAAAGGGCTGCGTATGAAGCAGGAGTTGTGTGCAAAACGTGTAAAATTACAGCTGCCTAGTACACCTATTGCTACAACTATTTGTGCACCACAGCGGCTGAAAGATCTGTCATTCTGGATGTCCCAGCTGGACAACATGTACTGTGTTTGGACAGACACGGACTAACAACTGCCCACTGTGAAGCATGTGTGTCTGCTTGCTATCATCATGTGGACATAATGACATAATAACAGTGTGGGGACTGTTAGTCATTGTGAGTGACTGTAACCTGTACCTATTGTATATATTTTGGTTTTCTGGTGTGTTTTTTGGTACATTTTGGTACATTTCAATAAAATCCAGAAAACAAAATTTCATCTCTCCCCCAGGGTAAAGTTATTTATCCACCTAAGCACAAATCAGCAGCCCTTTCAGCTAAGCAGGCACACAGACAGCAAATATGCAAACACAAGAATGTGGCTAGCCAAGTCAACCCCTCCCCTGAGGTGTTCTGAGACTTCCTTGTTTACATAACAGAAGTAGCTCTCCACAGGGGATCTTGGAGTCATTTGACTATCCGTGGACTTTAGAGGTAGATTGGTCATTTGATCAGACCTTGGCCTTCTGAGTGCTAATGGGCAAATGGCTATGTCGAGCCCAGGATGGATTCACACAGCGCACACTTTGTCGTTCAGGTGCTTGTGTGCACTAGCCACAGGTGTACGAGGCGGTGGAGGCAGGAACGACATTACATGGTTTGCACACGATTCCTGCGTCATGCACACTAAGTGTGTACTTCGTCCAAACTTCACATTATGTGTGAAGGGGCCCTTAAAGTTGCTTAAATTTTGGTAAAAAGTGATGCGAATTATTGGTTGAGCTAGTGAGGTTGTAAAAAAAGGAACAGTTTGGACGATTTGTTAACTGTAATTATCATGTTACAGGGTAACATATGTCATAGAATCCAATGGAGGTCAACATTGTTTGACCTTTAATTTGGAGATCAAAACATACACATACAAACATACACAGTCAGAACTACTCCATTTATTAATCATATTAGCTCAAACAATAATTTGCATCCATTTTTTGCATACCTTTTTGCAATCTTTATGATCAGACAAATCATGTGGTATACTTTTCACTATGACTGGAGCATTTTTAAATTTTGACTGTGTAATTTTTTATTGACCCCTACCTAGCTACAGCGATCACCCTGGGATGCCATTAGACATTTTCATGTATGCCATATTACACTCAGGCTGGACTGTAAGTGTGGTTTGGGCACCTTAAGACATACAGGTTTGGTCAAAATTGGCTTTGGGCTCATGAACTATTACAAAAATTATCTGTGGTGTGTGTGGTTACAAACCAAATCTGCAGCTGTCAATTAAAACCACCTTATAGTAACAGTTAAATTGCTTGACTGCAGCAGCAAAAGTTCCAGTGTTTTGATAAAGATACTGAAATTCAATCTTGTTTTGTGTCTAATCAATCAATCAACTCAACTTTTTTTCTTGTATAGCGCCAAATCACAACAAACAGTTGCCCCAAGGCGCTCCACATTGCAAGGCAAGGCCATACAATAATTATGAAACACAGTCTACGTCTAAAGCAACATAACCAAGGGATGGTCCAGGGTCACCCGATCCAGCCCTAACTATAAGCCTTAGCGAAAAGGAAAGTTTTAAGCCTAATCTTAAAAGTAGAGAGGGTATCTGTCTCCCTGATCTGAATTGGGAGCTGGTTCCACAGGAGAGGAGCCTGAAAGCTGAAGGCTCTGCCTCCCATTCTACTCTTACAAACCCTAGGAACTACAAGTAAGCCCGCAGTCTGAGAGCGAAGCGCTCTAATGGGGTAATATGGTACTATGAGGTCCCTAAGATAAGATGGGACCTGATTATTCAAAACCTTATAAGTAAGAAGAAGAATTTTAAATTCTATTCTAGCATTAACAGGAAGCCAATGAAGGGAGGCCAACACGGGTGAGATATGCTCTCTCCTGCTAGTCCCCGTCAGTACTCTAGCTGCAGCATTCTGAACCAACTGAAGGCTTTTTAGGGAACTT
Organism: Thalassophryne amazonica; assembly: GCF_902500255.1. Classification (NCBI taxonomy): domain Eukaryota; kingdom Metazoa; phylum Chordata; class Actinopteri; order Batrachoidiformes; family Batrachoididae; genus Thalassophryne; species Thalassophryne amazonica. Next base: position 55,218,601 of record NC_047119.1, on the reverse strand, counting down.
TTAGGACAACCTGATAATAATGAATTACAATAGTCCAGCCTAGAGGAAACAAATGCATGAATTAGTTTTTCAGCATCACTCTGAGACAAGACCTTTCTGATTTTAGAGATATTGCGTAAATGCAAAAAGGCAGTCCTACATATTTGTTTAATATGCGCTTTGAATGACATATCCTGATCAAAAATAACTCCAAGATTTCTCACAGTATTACCAGAGATCAGGGAAATGCCATCCAGAGTAACGATCTGGTTAGACACCATGCTTCTAAGATTTGTGGGGCCAAGTACAATAACTTCAGTTTTATCTGAGTTTAAAAGCAGGAAATTAGAGGTCATCCATGTCTTTATGTCTGTAAGACAATCCTGCAGTTTAGCTAATTGGTGCGTATCCTCTGGCTTCATGGATAGATAAAGCTGGGTATCATCTGCGTAACAATGAAAATTTAAGCAATACCGTCTAATAATACTGCCCAAGGGAAGCATGTATAAAGTGAATAAAATTGGTCCTAGCACAGAACCTTGTGGAACTCCATAATTAACTTTAGTCTGTGAAGAAGATTCCCCATTTACATGAACAAACTGTAATCTATTAGACAAATATGATTCAAACCACCGCAGCGCAATGCCTTTAATACCTATGACATGCTCTAATCTCTGTAATAAAATTTTATGGTCAACAGTATCAAAAGCAGCACTGAGGTCCAACAGAACAAGCACAGAGATAAGTCCACTGTCCGAAGCCATAAGAAGATCATTTGTAACCTTCACTAATGCTGTTTCTGTACTATGATGAATTCTAAAACCTGACTGAAACTCTTCAAATAGACCATTCCTCTGCAGGTGATCAGTTAGCTGTTTTACAACTACCCTCTCAAGAATCTTTGAGAGAAAAGGAAGGTTGGAGATTGGCCTATAATTAGCTAAGATAGCTGGGTCAAGTGATGGCTTTTTAAGTAATGGTTTAATTACTGCCACCTTAAAGGCCTGTGGTACATAACCAACTAACAAAGATAGATTGATCATATTTAAGATTGAAGCATTAAATAATGGTAGGACTTCCTTGAGCAGCCTGGCAGGAATGGGGTCTAATAAGCATGTTGATGGTTTGGATGAAGTAACTAATGAAAATAACTCAGACAGAACAATCGGAGAGAAAGAGTCTAACCAAATACCGGCATCACTGAAAGCAGCCAAAGATAACGATACATCTTTGGGATGGTTATGAGTAATTTTTTCTCTAATAGTCAAAATTTTGTTAGCAAAGAAAGTCATGAAGTCATTACTAGTTAAAGTTAATGGAATACTCAGCTCAATAGAGCTCTGACTCTTTGTCAGCCTGGCTACAGTGCTGAAAAGAAACCTGGGGTTGTTCTTATTTTCTTCAATTAGTGATGAGTAGAAAGATGTCCTAGCTTCACGAAGGGCTTTCTTATAGAGCAACAAACTCTTTTTCCAGGCTAAGTGAAGATCTTCTAAATTAGTGAGACGCCATTTCCTCTCCAACTTACGGGTTATCTGCTTTAAGCTACGAGTTTGTGAGTTATACCACGGAGTCAGACACTTCTGATTTAAAGCTCTCTTTTTCAGAGGAGCTACAGCATCCAAAGTTGTCTTCAATGAGGATGTAAAACTATTGACAAGATACTCTAACTCCCTTACAGAGTTTAGGTAGCTACTCTGCTCTGTGTTGGTATATGACATTAGAGAACATAAAGAAGGAATCATATCCTTAAACCTAGTTACAGCGCTTTCTGAAAGACTTCTAGTGTAATGAAACTTATTCCCCACTGCAGGGTAGTCCATCAGGGTAAATGTAAATGTTATTAAAAAATGATCAGACAAAAGGGAGTTTTCAGGGAATACTGTTAAGTCTTCTATTTCCATACCATAAGTCAGAACAAGATCTAAAATATGATCTAATGCAGTTTTTTGAACCTGCACTAAATGCCTGATGGCTGGACTTGGTCCAACTGAAGAATTACTGAAATTTGTCAAGTCAGGCCAGTTTGTCATATTCCACTGGAGCAGCGCTGCCAAACATGGTTTACCTCAGTAGCTGGCAGCTTATTCCATCAGGATACATTTTTTATGAGAACCATAATCTAAACCATACAACGAGTGAAATAAGTATTGAACATGTCACCATTTTTCTCAGTAAATATATTTCTAAACGTGCTATTAACATGAAATTTTCATCAGATGTCGGCAACAACCCAATTAATCTACATATACAAATAAATCAAACCATAGATGTCCATAAATAAAGTTATGTGCAATAATGTAAAATGACACAGGAACAAAAGTACTGACAACCTGAAGAAAGGGAGGTGAAAAAAGACATTGAATGCCAAGACACCAGATGAAACCTATCAATAATTAGAAAGCCATCCTGCCCCTTGTCAGTGCAAATTAATATCAGCAACTTCAGTCCCAACTGATGGCCTATAAAAAGATGTCTCTTTACCAAGGTGTCACACCAGAAACACCTCCATTTCGGCATGTCAGAAGACAAGTTTGGACATGTCCAGCTCTCCACAATTTCTCTGATTGGACTGGTAAGCATTGAAAGCCGAGATAGGCATGTCCAAACTTGTCCTCTGACATGCCGAAACGGAGGTGTTCCTTTGTCTCGCTTCCAAAGCGAATTGGTCTTTACGCGCGAAGCCTCCGTGCGGCTTTCCATGACAAAATCTCTTGTTAAAAGTGAAATCTGCCGGAAAATGGCTGATGTCCAGCTCTTGTGATAACCAGAGAAAGAGCACACGACAGTCTCGTATCCACAGAGCCATCCGTTTAGAAATGGTCCGGTGGCTTGTGCCGCATCATCGCAGCTTGGCGCGCCGAGCATCCTTAAAGGGGTCCTTAAAGCTGTAGTAACAGTACTTATTCTCTGTGAAGCCCGTAAAATTTTCACAGAAAGCCAGATAAATTTTTCAAATGGTTTCCAGGTGCCAGTCTCTAACAGCTTCTGAAAAAATTATGATGGAAAAAAGTCCTTTTCATTCCGCCATTTCCAGACAATGAAAATCCGACGAGGGGGCGGGACCACTCCTTCCCAAGGCGTGCTCACAGGCAAATGACGTAACCGACAGGCGTGGAAAAACACACGCATGCGCACGAGGGTTCAAGCATGTCTGACGTAAAAACATATGAATGAAATCCATATAGTTTTTGAAAAAAATAAAAAGGACCATTACTTTATTGACAGACCTCGTATGTGGATTATTTATGTTTTTACTGACATCTGGTGAAAATTTCATGTGAATAGCACTTTTATAAATATATTTACTAAGAAAGATGGTGACATATTCAATACTTGTTTTACCCGCTGTATACACGGTATCAAACTGAAGACCCGGATACCGGATCCAACCCCATAAAACTCTGATCAAGCCTGTGGACCAAATCACATGATATATTTAAACATGGCACATGAGTATATGCATGGATTTTCATTCACTACAGAATCTGTTTTCAGTCTTGGGAAGGGGGGGGGGGGGGCACTGTCAACAATTTTTCTTCTCTTTATCGGATCTTCTTTTGCAAATGCCAAAACACTCCTCACTGTCTCCTCAGTTCATCCATCTCTCTACACTCAGCTCCACAAGCTGGAAACCGTCAGCACCCAAAGTTTAATCTGAATTCAGTTCACAGGTCATATTTTTCATTCATGTCATTAAAGTCTGTCTTGCTGTTGTTGCCTGTGGGAGTACGTCCTGGATGGCAACCACCCACCTCTCTAAAGTAGCCGCGACCAGGTGCATCATGCCCAAGTTAACGTACCACACAGACAAAATGTGGTCGCTCATGATCCTTCACAACGTAAGTGATGCTCCTGATCTTAGACTCTTTAAGTAACCGTTCATTTGACACAAAGTCATTCGAGCAGTAGCTCAGGATCCTCCTGAGAGACCTGGTACCAAAGATATGCAGATGTCAACTTAGGTTATCGGTTAGCGTTTTAGTCTCACAACCATACACTAAGACAGGAAGCACTAGGACCCTAAAGACTTGGAGCTTTGCTCTGCTAAGATATCGACATCGCCAAACATTATCCATCGACCTCATGACCCAAACAAACAAATACCTCGTAAGCACCGAAACGTTCCTACCGATGAAGCGAATGATGCGGCGAACAAGTGGGTTCAGGTAACAGCAGTCTCCTGTCACAATGGTCTTCTCCTGGGCAAGAAGAACTTCTCTGGTCGACTTCATCACGTACATGGACACCTCGCCGACGAAGATCTACACATGCAAAGACAGACAGGATGATTCAAAGATGGACAAGAGGAGCGCGCAAGTGTGTGTACATGTGTGTGTGTGTGTGTGTGTATGTGTGGGGATCATAAAGTCAGGGCTCACATTACAGGGCTGAGGACCATTTTGGCCCCACCTGGACCCTGGACCCTTTCCTCTGCTCCATTATTCTGTGAACATTACATTATCCCTAATGGAAAAACCGCTGCTGGATATGAGAAATGAAATTCTTTGCCAGCCACCTCGGGTAAAGCTGACTGCGACAAAAGTATCAGTGTGTGTGTGTGTGTGTGTGTGTGTGTGTAAAGGAGTTTGGTTTGAGCCCCAGGTTATTTGGCTGTTTTCCTGAACGTCCCCGATGAATGCGACGTGTTCTTGTGAAGAGCAACGACGCAACCACAGGACACTCAAAAGAAGGAGACGAAAGACAGACAAACAGCAGCGGCGTGAAGCGAGTCTGAAGGTTTTCAGTCTGAACACGACTGGTCCTGTCTGCTTTCATCAGAATGACAGAAATAGATTTGGTTTTGCATTCAGTGATTGACTTAAAGACCGAATGAAAGTATCATCAAATGGATTATGACACAATGATGCAGAGCACCGCGGCTTCAAAGGTATTATAACCCCAAAAGGCATTTATCTTCAAACAAACAGTGACAGCAAAAAGGGGGCAACAAACGGTGAACAAGCAGAGATGAGTTGTCATGTGGTTTGATCACGGCTGAGCAGCGGCTGTGACAAATAACCCAAATGCTTTTTTTCCTTTAAGGGGGGGGGGGGGTGGAGGGGGGTGGAAGGGTTAACAGCAAAATAACATTTGCACAAAAGTCATGCACCCTATGGATCCACGTTTAAAGGCAAAAATTCAAGATCCAAATATAAACACGAGTCACCGTCAAAAAAAAAAGTTCAAAGCATGGGATTGGAACCTTTTAGGATTCTTAAATTGATTGACAGGTCTTTTAAAGCACACGGAAACACTGAAACCTGCACAGCCCACACACAGCCATTTATTTTCTTCAACACATTTCTGATTCTTGACAGGAAAGAAAGACAGTTTGAACAATATGTGCATCAGGCACCAAAGCAGTCATAACACCAATGTGGACGAGATGGACAGAGGCGGACAAGGATTATAAATCATACACAGAATCCTGGAAATGGTAGAGTTGCATCATACTTTACATCCACTTGTGTTTAGGTCTGCGACCAAGGGTTATTTTCATCGTCAAGTATTTTTTTCTGAAGTCACGCTTCAACATTAACAGGTATTGACGTTAAGCTTTTTAGTTTATTTGTCCATAGGACAAGTAACCCTGGCAGTTTACTGGTCCTATAGGAAAAGCTGGTTGTCCAGACAACCTGTGAGTGAGATTCAAATTAAATATTTATCACATATACTTTGCTCTGACTTGTCACTTAATAAAAACCTGTCATACTTCTTTTGTTTGTAAGTACTTTAATATTCCAACATAAGAGTTGCAGCTGAAATAGAAAAATCATTACATTTCAACATTTTCTGGGACTGAGATTCAGATTAAATATTTATCACATCTACTTTCCTTCTTTTAGTTTTTAGGCTTTAGTGTTCTGTAGTTTTATTTCAGAAGATGTGGCAACTGAAACAGTTTATCTGTGGTAATACAGGGAGACACTTATTGCCTTAATCCAAAAAAAAAAAAAAACCTTCACTAAAAGACACAAAACATAAATAATGCATGGCCTGTGGTCTTATAGTTTTTCAAAATATGGTGATGGACACGTAATGATCCTGACATTTACTTTGTCTTCTATTTCTGTAACTCCAGACTGTATGAAACCAACATATTTAATGTTTTGTGAGGACAGCTTTGTTTTTATAAATTTTTTTGTTAATATATATCAATTCCTACATTTGAGGCCTGCAGCATTTTCCAAGGAAAAAAGCTTGGGACAGAGCAGTTTATTGTTAATGGAAGAATTAGTTAATAATATTTACAGCCAGTTTTCTTGGGAAATGTCAGAGGATGATACATGAACATTTCCAACTCTCTGAATATTTCTTAGCCGCGTTCACACCGGGCGCGATCAGACCCTACAAATTCACAGGGGTCGCGTGGCGATGGACGCACCATCATCGCCTGGTGTGTCGCTTTGCTTTTGCTGCGAAAATTCACCCCGGTGCATCATCAAATAGGAGGAGCTTCCATTCCGCTCGCTGGCTCCGGTTGTCAGTCAAGTTAACATGACGGACCTTGATCACACGGAGCGAGTTGTTGTGGAAAGCTGACAAATGTCATGAGACGTTCCCAATTCAGGGAGTTTCATTATTTGCTGCAGGAGCTGCGTCTAGACGGCTGCTTTCAGTGGTTCTTCTGCCTCTGCGGGACCCAGTTTGAGGACCTCCTGTCCCGTTCACGCATGCACATGCTTGCTGTGGGGCTGCTCCTCGCTCTTCCCCCAAAAACTCTGTCATAATTGTGTTTAGAAACCAGTCACCATTTGTTTTATTATACATCTGTGTAGTTAATTAATAAAATATTCTCCACAGACGATTCGCTCGCGCGTGCACGTAAAAGACAAAAGAGAAAGAAACTCCGCTCCCGCTGCTGTGTGGCTGATGCTCGCTCCAAAAACTCTGTCATAATTGTGAAATAAAGGACAAAAGAGACATAAGTCCTGCTCACAGGCTGCTACCAGAGACAGGACATGTTCACATCTACAGTCAAACTCCAGACATCTCCACATCACTACATATTCAGTCCCTGATTGGTCATCGCGGCGCGATGAGACGAAAAAGTTCAGATTTTTCAACTTGGGGAGGAGGGCAACGCGACGTGACGCAACGCGACGTGACGCAACGCGACGTGACGCAACGCGACGTGACGCAACGCGACGTGACGCAACGCGACGTGACGCAACGCGACGTGACGCAACGCAATATCGTGCCACAAACGCGGCAACTGCTCAAAATCGCTTCACTTGCGTCGCTTCATTCGTGTCCATTGCGTTGTGCTGCGTGACTTGGCGCCAAAACGTGTCGTTTCATAGGGATTACATGGCAACCTGTTGCTGCTGTCGCTCACGTCACGCCCGGTGTGAACGCAGCATTAGACTTTATTTACATCAATCATTCAGAAATACAAACAGTGTGGTATTTTATGGTAAATCTGTGTTAAGTAGGCAGTTGTCAAAAACTAAATGTCCATGCTGGAAGAAGACAAGTGAGGGAAGCCACCAAGACACAACTTTGGAAGAATTTTTGGCTTCTGTGGGTGTGAGTGGAGAAACTGGGAATATAACAACATTTTTATTTCTTCATTTTACATAGAGTCCCTACTTTTTATTTTATTTGTGGTTGTTTCTGTTCCATTTCTGAAATTAAAAAACTGCTTTAAGGAAAAGTGTTAACATTTTATTGTTTTTTCAAACTTTGTAGTAGAACAAACACAAAAACCAAACTCTTATAAAGAAGGAAAAAATACACAAACGTGCAGGAAAAACTGAACAATGCAGACTGATTTGACTCGTGATTTTTGAAAATAATAAGCGGTAACTTACTTTGAAAGAAATGAAACTCAGAACTGCAGCCTAATAATTTGGAAAAATAAAAATCAGCAGCTTGTATTTTTATTCAGACTATAGTTCATTTCCTCTTTTTTCTCCTCCTCAGTCACGTTTTGTGCTCGAACATAAAACAACTACGTTAAGTCGTCTAAAATAAATATCTGTGGAAAATAGCTTGTTAAAGTTCAGAGTTCTCAGCTGCTTTATGGGATTTCTGCTTCTGAACATCACTGCAGAGTTTCTCCACATCAGGTTTTTTTTTTTTAAACACACGTGTGTGTGATTTTTTTTTTATACTGTTCATCCATAGTCTCATTTTAAGGAATTTTGACCAATTTATTTCATGTCATAATTTCAGTATAACTGTCACCGACACGTGCACACGGTGTGAACAGGACGTACCGTCAGAACAGTCCAGAGACAAATAACGGCAGCGCCACACTTTAGTTTGTGTTGCGTTTCACTCTGTGCTCAAAGCACTCCCCCCCTCCTCCTCGCAACCAGCCGACTCACGCACGCACGCACACACACACACACACACACACACACAGATGGCTGCAGCGATCAGACCCAGTCTTAATTTTAGACAACTATAAGCAAAGCCGCCCGCTATTTTTTCGGCGTCTTTTTCGAAAACTGACCGCTCAAATAACAGCAGGACGGCTCGCTGACTAAAACCTTGGTTCTCGCTCCCGTCTGCTCCCGTGAATTTTTAATCCCGTACCATCCCAATCACGTGATAAATGGCAAAGTTGATTCCCATCCCACGGGAATCCCGTGACCTGTGGGATTCCCGAAAAAATGTCAGCCTCTACTACGAACGCACACTCCATACAGTGGTTTCGCGCACACATTGTTATCATGTTTTCCGATTGTCCGCTGCGTGGAGAGTGGCAGGAAAAACAGAAGACGCCTTCTCGCGAGGTGCGAGACAAGACATGATGTAAATAAGAAAACAAAAAGGCGGCGGTCAGGTATTTTGGTTCCAAGCGATGAAAATACAGAATTTGAACGTTTTAAATTAAAAAAAAAAAAAAATGCCACTTGTCCAGTCGGACAACGATTTAGAACATATTGCTTGTCCGATCACATTTTACACTTGTCCCGGACAATCGGACAAGCGTTAATGTCAATGCCCGATTAACCATGCTGACGGTTTTATTTGTCATTATTTAAATTTTATTTAACTACATTTGAATAAAAAAAAATCAGTTAATATGTAAAAATACTGAGTAGTTGGTCAGTCTGTCTGTCTGTCTATCGAGCCAATAATAATCAATGATGATGATAATTTTGCTTGCTATTACATATTCACACAAACTGTATAGATAATGTGCACATGATGCCACGCATCACGTGATATTCGCTTACAGAGCCATACTGGATGGCAACTTCCGCATTACATGAACGCCAAAAGATTGAACCATATGTTTAGTAGGTCTGCTCTTTTGCTTATTTACGACAAAAGATGGGCTCCGGGATACATTCTTTATTGTTTTCCCACTGATAAAGAGCGGTGTGAAAAGTGAGTCGCTGCCATGAGAAGTAAAATTCTAAAGCCTGATTTGTGCTTCTGCAACTCTGTAACTCCATGGCCATGCAATGACATTGACATGCGTGACAGTTTTTAAGTTCTCCGTCATGTTTTTATGCAATTTCTCTGGATTATGCTTTTTCTGGATTCATTTGTCCCTCAATGAGAGCCACTTCTTTCTCCAATCATCAACCCTCAAAACAAAGGTAAGGTGCACAATTTCCAATTTCCTCCATGAATTATGGGTCATTTGAGTGTCTTTTTTCCTGACTCCATGTTGTGATGGTGGTCATATTTGGGGACTTTTCTGCCATACGTATTTGATCCATGATCAAAGTGTAATCAGAATGCACACTGCAAAAACTTTTAAACTATGACAGGAGAGGAAGGAGTGAAAACGTTAAAGTGACAAATCAGCCTTTTGCGGTGTCCAATTTAGCAGGTGCACGACAGACTGTGGGTCCCGCATCTGAGCACGGCTTGAAAATAATAAATGCTCAGGCTTTTAATCAAAGAAATACGGTACTCACTTTCCTCGAATTGTTGAGTGTCAATGCTGAACTTTAATTTCATACCTGACTTACTGGGCACGTTCAGACTGCTCTGTCTATAGTACATGTGAGGGGTTTTTAATGGAAATGGATTGTGGTAGGACAGGACGTTTTGTCCAATGTGAGGCTGCTCCACCCAAAGTGGGTGAAGGAGCGATACTGCAGGTCCTTCCTTCCTGCTGCTGTCAGACTCCACGGCCAGAACTGTTCCCAGTAGACAACTCAGATCACTCAAATCATGAATATTGTTATAGTAACACTTTTCCATCCATATGCAATAATACTACACATTTGGTGCAATAATACTTGTATTCTCGTGTACATCACTTGAACACTTGTGCAATATTACGGAATATTCCTTCTGTTTGTATAGAGTGTAATCTATTTTACTGTATATATTTTTGTTCCGTACAGAACCTGACTTCCGTATTTGGTAATTTTTTCTTTTAACTTATTTTTGGATACTTGCACTGTTGTTCTGTGACTGTCCCTATACTACAAATTTCCCCTCCGTGGAACTATTAAAGGATTATCTTATCTTATATCAGAGTAAGTGTGCAATACATCATTTGACCAGTAGGTGTCCTACACACTCTTGACTCATCTTCAAACCTTTCTTCAATTAAGAGTCACAAGGGCTGGAGCCAATCCCAGCAGTCACAGGACGTGAGGCAGGATACACCCTGGACAGGACGCCAGTCTGCCAAAGGGCCACATATGGACAAACAAACACATTCACACCTACAGACAATTTAAAGTTTAAACTTGCATGTCTTGCATGGAGGAAGCCGGAGCACCCAAATGGAACCCACGCAAACATGGGGAGAACATGCAAACTCCACACAGAAAGGCCACAGGTGGGAATCAATCCCACGATCTTCTTGCTGTGAGGCAACAGTGCTAACCACTAAGTCACCTGTGCCGCTGTGCGTGTCCTAATGAACTATTACATGAGTAATGTAAAACTACTATGAAAAACAATGCCATTTTTGGTGAAGCAGTTGACTGGGAGGGTCCATGAAGTATTGTAGCTTAACAGTGTTACATTAAAAAAAAAGGAAACATGACTTAAATATGTACATCGGGAGCACATGACCAGAAGGTGTCATGTTTCTCAATCAGAAGTCAAGGTAATCATCAAGTAAATCAAACACTTTTATTTCTTTAGTTTGTCTGTGTATGCACATGGTGAAAAGCACATGATGCACATGCTTTTGAGGCATGCCCATCCACTTATTTACACAAGGTCAATTTTTCCTACAATGGTTATGTGTTAATATTGTCACATTTCTTGCATGACAGACAGCTCTCTGGGAAAACGTGTGTTTTCTCTCTCCTCCCACCCAGTTTTTCCTCCTACGGTCCATATTATTGTCATTCGATGACACTGTTGTGGGTGACTGGCGACAATATGTGCAGGCAACCACAGTGTACATGCACTGTGAACACGCTTATGTAAAGGCCCGGTCCCACTGGCGTTTAGGAGGATTTGTGTATGGACTGCGCACAAAATTGGCTCATATTCGCTTAACATCCGCAATATGCATGAAACATGCTTGTATGAGTCGGCCGACACCCGCACACATCCGCAGTTATCTGCAGAGGCACGTTTTTCCGTTGCCAGGATTTCTGAGCTGCACAAAATTTTGGCTGTGGATGACATCCGCCTTACATACGCCATACATACTCAATACATACTCAATCTGTGCGCTGTATATTCAACATCATCTGCTGATATCTGCAACTGACAGGGATTTGCAGTTTGGCAGCGGACTGGGACAGTGTGTAAAACGGATATTTTGTGTGCCCATCATGTTCACATCACGAACTAAAATAAGTTGTAGCGACTGCAGACAGATTGGCCATAAATAAAGCGTTTTTATTATGTCTGCTTTGCATCTGATTTGCGACGGATGCAAATCAGATGCGCTGTGTTCACAGCTGGACGCCGTTCTTTGTTCTACCGGCTGCCACGCGCTCTGTGCTGGACGCTGCATATATAAAATAATTATTTTGTGGCAGATTAATCATTTTATTCTGCAAATTGGCTGTTGAAAATGGCTCTAATCACCTCCAGAATCACAGAGGAAGCTGCAGCTGGGCCGTTTGCATGTGCGCACATGCGAACAGCTAAGAAGCTGCAGAAAGCATTTTGAGCCATCTAAAAAGGTAATTATTTGACTTGTTTACATTATCAAGGCTTGATAAAACAGTTGTGTGTTTTTTCCTTCTTGTCTGCTGCTGTTACAGTATTTATTCCTGTTTATAACAGATTTAACTTCTTGTTATAATCGTTCAGATGAGCTGCGCTCTGATGCGATCCGCTGATGTCACCACTCGCCCTGTTCACTGCTTGTTTACTCAAATCAACTTGTCCAAGTCAAGCAAATGCTCCAGAGGCTGTATTGTTGGTGTGAATAATGATGCTGATGGCCCAAGTGCGCTTCTTTTATGACCGCAATGCAGATGCCGTGCACGCGCAACACATGCGCGATGCATTCATAATACACCCGTTATACTGCTGTGATAATCGCAATGTGTCGGATACATTTCCCCACGACATGCGTTATACAACCGTGACTGTTCATCATATATTCGCTATACATTATTAATATATCCATAATTCATACTGGGACATTTGTCATTTTTGGCCATTTTTTTTGCGGACGACAATGAATGCCTGTAATTTGCATACTCAATTCATGTGCAATTAATCCTCTCCCCAGTGGGACCGGGCCCTAAGGCGTGTCTGAGTGTTGCGCTCTTTATACAGTGCTGGATTGTTGATATTATTTTTACCTATCTAGCACTTAACCGCTATCTCGTGACTTGTGATATCATTGCCTCAGTGCTGCGCTGCGCTCCACCACCATCAGGTGGAAACGAGCAATGTCCCATTTGCCGATCTGATCGCTGCTTTACACAGGATGGAAATTCAAGTGTTTGTTGAACTAAAGTGTGTTTCAGCACTAAGGTCAGACATCACAGAGACTTCATTTACTTATATTTGTTAGTATCCAAGAGGATTCCTTGTACTAATTTCATAAAACCTGACTGGAAACAAGTAACTAAATGCATCATGTCAGAACACGGTTGGCATTCACACCGGCCACAAACACGGTTTGCAGTCTGAGAAGAAAATTAAAAGGTGAAACAACAGACTTGGAGAAGAACATACAAACATCTCCCAGGCTGCCCAGTTCTCCGGAATAATTCACCTGACATTTTGACAGAAAACAAACACAAGCTTCTGCTTCCTTATAGCTTAATAACACTGATGCTTCCTGCAGTGTAGAACAAAAAACTGCTTTTCATCTGACAAATTCTTTAATATCCACAGACCAGTGTTCAGATTAAAAACACAGCCGATATCTGGCCACATGTAGGAGGACACTTTTCATGCATTTCACCCTGTTTGCTTTTTTAAACTGTCACACAGACTTGTGCATCAATTTGAGCAAGTCCCCTGTGGAAAGCATAAATGATTCATGAATTTTATTCTTCCCACCACATACTGGTGGAAAACCTTTATTTTATTTATTTCTTAAGAGAAAACAGTGAAGTTTGCAACTTGAAGCACCAGACAGACTCAATCGTTACTGTTCGCACTGACAGTACGCGGAGGTGTAAATCCAAACTCGCACTGCTGCGTTTTCCTTCCTGGGTAACAGCCGTGTTATTTTGGACATGTGAGGTAATCAACGTCGTGACATCTCGATGCAGCTTGTACTGTACGACAATGCTCATCCCGCCAATATTTACTCAACACCGTCTTTGGCGCATTCACACTCTGGCCGATGCAGCAGATTCACAAAAGTCTCTGTGAAACGCCGGCGAAGGCACACTCCAGGGGTCTAAATATCCCGTTTCCCAATTCAGGTCGACACAGCCCAGCAGAGGGCGCCATTGTACCGACACAGCTCGACATCTGACAGCAGTCCACTAACTCACACAGGAGTAGTTTAACTTCGAAGGGTGACCGCATTTGTAGCAGTGTAGCTTATCGTCAATTCAACATTTGAAACGTCACGTAACATTGACGATATAAACTCAGTGTAACTGTGCGATTGCATCACTTGCTGTAGGTGCGTCATTGAGATAAATTTTACATATTCCTTCACATTTCTTCATATATTTTCATGCCATAGGTGTAGGAGGTGGGGTCTATTTGGGTGGCGGGGGGGGCGACACCAAATTTGCCCGAATTTCAGCGCTCCTAAAACCATTACGATAATTTATTTATATATATATATATATATATATATATATATATATATATATATATACTTTTTTTACACAATTATCCTTTATTGACTGAGTTTCATTCAAGAAGTCAGTGGTGTGTGTAAGTGAAGAGTTAATGGTCCATGTCCTCGGACGACACAGGCACAGGCATGAAACATACACCTGTTTATCAACCAAATGTCACGGACAGAATGACAAGAATAACCAAAACCACTTACTTATGGAAGGACATATTGTCTCCCTTGTTCCTCTGTTTGTGGGATTGCCAGCATGTGCAGCTTTCCGGCATATTCCACCTGTTTCTTGACGAGACTAATTAAACTTCTATGCGTGCTGCCTCCTGACTTGCCTGGAATTAAAATGGCAACCACGCCTTCTTTGCTTGGACACGGCTCAGTGCAAGTGCGGCCTCTAGTACTCATAAACCTGCAAAAACTGACAGGGGGTCAAATACTTATTTTCCCCACTGTATATAACCTCTTTGGTTGGTCCACAGGTGGCCTTTAGTTCTCTTACTCTCTACCAGGAGGCAGCACAGCTTGGGCTTTGGACTGGAAGGAGTGGGCTTCATGCTGGCATTTACAACCCTAGACCCTGGCACTAGACTCTATAGATTTGAAGACATCTGTTCTACTTCTACACTGATGATTGTCATCACACTTTCGAGTAAAATTTCATCATCAGTTTTTTTCATGGCCCTTGGAATATTTTTTAGACATAAACATATTTTCCTTAACATGGCCCATGCCCGAATTTCCCAGCCCATCTGCCCGAATTTGAGCATTTTGCCAAGCCTAGGGGTTGCCCCTGGGCTCCCTGCCCCCTGCCCCCCCACCTCCTATGCCTATGCTTAATGCCCAAGTGATGCAGAGGAGGTGATGCATCCAGTCAAGCTTCTGATGATGGCCAGCAGAGGGCAACAGAGCAGTAAGAGAGTACTAGAAGAGGTGACGTAGCAGTAGTAGTGGAGCTTAACGCTTGCCGGTGTTTAAGCATGAGCGTTGAAGATTTTAAGCATGCTGGAAATTTTTATGGGACCACGATGAACATTAGTGTTGCCCAACGGTCTGGCGGACCTCACCGCTAATCAACAGTGAACAATTTTTCACTGTATCAGCAAACGCAGGGATAATCATCAGAGTGTGAATGGGTTATCAATCAATCAATCAATTTTTTTATATAGCGCCAAATCACAACAAACAGTTGCCCCAAGGTGCTTTATATTGTAAGGCAAGGCCATACAATAATTATGTAAAACCCCAACGGTCAAAAAGACCCCCTGTGAGCAAGCACTTGGCTACAGTGGGAAGGAAAAACTCCCTTTTAACAGGAAGAAACCTCCAGCAGAACCAGGCTCAGGGAGGGGCAGTCTTCTGCTGGGACTGGTTGGGGCTGAGGGAGAGAACCAGGAAAAAGACATGCTGTGGAGGGGAGCAGAGATCAATCACTAATGATTAAATGCAGAGTGGTGCATACAGAGCAAAAAGAGAAAGAAACAGTGCATCATGGGAACCCCCCAGCAGTCTACGTCTATAGCAGCATAACTAAGGGATGGTTCAGGGTCACCTGATCCAGCCCTAACTATAAGCTTTAGCAAAAAGGAAAGTTTTAAGCCTAATCTTAAAAGTAGAGAGGGTGTCTGTCTCCCTGATCTGAATTGGGAGCTGGTTCCACAGGAGAGGAGCCTGAAAGCTGAAGGCTCTGCCTCCCATTCTACTCTTACAAACCCTAGGAACTACAAGTAAGCCTGCAGTCTGAGAGCGAAGCGCTCTATTGGGGTGATATGGTACTACGAGGTCCCTAAGATAAGATGGGACCTGATTATTCAAAACCTTATAAGTAAGAAGAAGAATTTTAAATTCTATTCTAGAATTAACAGGAAGCCAATGAAGAGAGGCCAATATGGGTGAGATATGCTCTCTCCTTCTAGTCCCCGTCAGTACTCTAGCTGCAGCATTTTGAATTAACTGAAGGCTTTTTAGGGAACTTTTAGGACAACCTGATAATAATGAATTACAATAGTCCAGCCTAGAGGAAATAAATGCATGAATTAGTTTTTCAGCATCACTCTGAGACAAGACCTTTCTGATTTTAGAGATATTGCGTAAATGCAAAAAAGCAGTCCTACATATTTGTTTAATATGCGCTTTGAATGACATATCCTGATCAAAAATGACTCCAAGATTTCTCACAGTATTACTAGAGGTCAGGGTAATGCCATCCAGAGTAAGGATCTGGTTAGACACCATGTTTCTAAGATTTGTAGGGCCAAGTACAATAACTTCAGTTTTATTTGAGTTTAAAAGCAGGAAATTAGAGGTCATCCATGTCTTTATGTCTGTAAGACAATCCTGCAGTTTAGCTAATTGGTGTGTGTCCTCTGGCTTCATGGATAGATAAAGCTGGGTATCATCTGCGTAACAATGAAAATTTAAGCAATACCGTCTAATAATACTGCCTAAGGGAAGCATGTATAAAGTGAATAAAATTGGTCCTAGCACAGAACCTTGTGGAACTCCATAATTAACTTTAGTCTGTGAAGAAGATTCCCCATTTACATGAACAAATTGTAATCTATTAGACAAATATGATTCCATCCACCGCAGCGCAGTGCCTTTAATACCTATGGCATGCTCTAATCTCTGTAATAAAATTTTATGGTCAACAGTATCAAAAGCAGCACTGAGGTCTAACAGAACAAGTACAGAGATGAGTCCACTGTCCGAGGCCATAAGAAGATCATTTGTAACCTTCACTAATGCTGTTTCTGTACTATGATGAATTCTAAAACCTGACTGAAACTCTTCAAATAGACCATTCCTCTGCAGATGATCAGTTAGCTGTTTTACAACTACCCTTTCAAGAATTTTTGAGAGAAAAGGAAGGTTGGAGATTGGCCTATAATTAGCTAAGATAGCTGGGTCAAGTGATGGCTTTTTAAGTAATGGTTTAATTACTGCCACCTTAAAAGCCTGTGGTACATAGCCAACTAACAAAGATAGATTGATCATATTTAAGATCGAAGCATTAAATAATGGTAGGGCTTCCTTGAGCAGCCTGGTAGGAATGGGGTCTAATAAACATGTTGATGGTTTGGATGAAGTAACTAATGAAAATAACTCAGACAGAACAATCGGAGAGAAAGAGTCTAACCAAATACCGGCATCACTGAAAGCAGCCAAAGATAACGATACGTCTTTGGGATGGTTATGAGTAATTTTTTCTCTAATAGTTAAAATTTTGTTAGCAAAGAAAGTCATGAAGTCATTACTAGTTAAAGTTAATGGAACACTCAGCTCAATAGAGCTCTGACTCTTTGTCAGCCTGGCTACAGTGCTGAAAAGAAACCTGGGGTTGTTCTTATTTTCTTCAATTAGTGATGAGTAGAAAGATGTCCTAGCTTTACGGAGGGCTTTTTTATAGAGCAACAGACTCTTTTTCCAGGCTAAGTGAAGATCTTCTAAATTAGTGAGACGCCATTTCCTCTCCAACTTATGGGTTATCTGCTTTAAGCTACGAGTTTGTGAGTTATACCACAGAGTCAGGCAATTCTGATTTAAAGCTCTCTTTTTTAGAGGAGCTACAGCATCCAAAGTTGTCTTCAATGAGGATGTAAAACTATTGACGAGATACTCTATCTCACTTACAGAGTTTAGGTAGCTACTCTGCACTGTGTTGGTATATGGCATTAGAGAACATAAAGAAGGAATCATATCCTTAAACCTAGTTACAGCGCTTTCTGAAAGACTTCTAGTGTAATGAAACTTATTCCCCACTGCTGGGTAGTCCATCAGAGTAAATGTAAATGTTATTAAGAAATGATCAGACAGAAGGGAGTTTTCAGGGAATACTGTTAAGTCTTCAATTTCCATACCATAAGTCAGAACAAGATCTAAGATATGATTAAAGTGGTGGGTGGACTCATTTACATTTTGAGCAAAGCCAATAGAGTCTAATAATAGATTAAATGCAGTGTTGAGGCTGTCATTCTCAGCATCTGTGTGGATGTTAAAATCGCCCACTATAATTATCTTATCTGAGCTAAGCACTAAGTCAGACAAAAGGTCTGAAAATTCACAGAGAAACTCACAGTAACGACCAGGTGGACGATAGATAATAACAAATAAAACTGGTTTTTGGGACTGGTTTTTAAATCCAATGATGTCTTACCACAAAATATAATCATACCCTGTCCCTTAGGGGATGTTTTATAACAGTATTTCTTCTTGAATAGTAGAATAATACAAGCGAGCGCTGCGCAAGCGCCGCAAGTTCGCTTATGGTACAGGGAGACCAAAACAGGAAGTGCCAAATTTTGAGTCCACAGTGAAACAGGAAATGTCAAATGTTGAAGACTTCCTGGATCAACACTTCCTGGACTGACAACAGACAAGATCTCGTGGGATCTTGCGGGAATTGACAAGTTGACACTGAAATAGGAAGTGTCAAATTTTGAGCCCAGTGAACCAGGAAATGTCAAATGTTGAACACTTCCTGAATCAATACTTCCTGGATTCTACAGCTAGCCAGGCCCCTGTAGTTGGTGCGGACCAAGGTAGCTTAGCTGCCATTAGTTCCCTTCTAGCAGATCCTGAGCAGCCGGGAAAGCAGGCCAACTGGGTGACTGTGAGGAGGAAGCGTAGCCCTAAACAGAAGCCCCGTGTACACCGCCAACCCGTTCACATTTCTAACCGTTTTTCCCCACTCGGCGACACACCCACCGAGGATCAAACTCTGGTTATTGGCGACTCTGTTTCGAGAAATGTGAAGTTAGCGACACCAGCAACCATAGTCAATTGTCTTCCGGGGGCCAGAGCAGGTGACATTGAAGGAAATTTGAAACTGCTGGCTAAAGCTAAGCGTAAATTTGGTAAGATTGTAATTCACGTCGGCAGTAATGACACCCAGTTACGCCAATCGGAGGTCACTAAAATTAACATTGAATCGGTGTGTAACTTTGCAAAAACAATGTCGGACTCTGTAGTTTTCTCTGGGCCCCTCCCCAATCGGACCGGGAGTGACATGTTTAGCCGCATGTTCTCCTTGAATTGCTGGCTGTCTGAGTGGTGTCCAAAAAATGAGGTGGGCTTCATAGATAATTGGCAAAGCTTCTGGGGAAAACCTGGTCTTGTTAGGAGAGACGGCATCCATCCCACTTTGGATGGAGCAGCTCTCATTTCTAGAAATCTGGCCAATTTTCTTAAATCCTCCAAACCGTGACTATCCAGGGTTGGGACCAGGAAGCAGAGTTGTAGTCTTACACACCTCTCTGCAGCTTCTCTCCCCCTGCCGTCCCCTCATTACCTCATCCCCGTAGAGACGGTGCCTGCTCCCAGACCACCAATAACCAGTAAAAATCTATTTAAGCATAAAATTCAAAAAGAAAAAATAATATAGCACCTTCAACTGCACCACAGACTAAAACAGTTAAATGTGGTCTATTAAACATTAGGTCTCTCTCTTCTAAGTCCCTGTTAGTAAATGATATAATAATTGATCAACATATTGATTTATTCTGCCTTACAGAAACCTGGTTACAGCAGGATGAATATGTTAGTTTAAATGAGTCAACACCCCCGAGTCACACTAACTGCCAGAATGCCGAGGCAGAGGATTAGCAGCAATCTTCCATTCCAGCTTATTAATTAATCAAAAACCCAGACAGAGCTTTAATTCATTTGAAAGCTTGACTCTTAGTCTGGTCCATCCAAATTGGAAGTCCCAAAAACCAGTTTTATTTGTTATTATCTATCGTCCACCTGGTCGTTACTGTGAGTTTCTCTGTGAATCTTCAGACCTTTTGTCTGACTTAGTGCTTAGCTCAGATAAGATAATTATAGTGGGCGATTTTAACATCCACACAGATGCTGAGAATGACAGCCGCAACACTGCATTTAATCTATTATTAGACTCAATTGGCTTTGCTCAAAATGTAAATGAGTCCACCCACCACTTTAATCATATCTTAGATCTTGTTCTGACTTATGGTATGGAAATAGAAGACTTAACAGTATTCCCTGAAAACTCCCTTCTGTCTGATCATTTCTTAATAACATTTACATTTACTCTGATGGACTACCCAGCAGTGGGGAATAAGTTTCATTACACTAGAAGTCTTTCAGAAAGCGCTGTAACTAGGTTTAAGGATATGATTCCTTCTTTATGTTCTCTAATGCCATATACCAACACAGTGCAGAGTAGCTACCTAAACTCTGTGAGATAGCGTATCTCGTCAATAGTTTTACATCCTCATTGAAGACAACTTTGGATGCTGTAGCTCCTCTGAAAAAGAGAGCTTTAAATCAGAAGTGCCTGACTCCGTGGTATAACTCAGAGAGGAAACGGCGTCTCACTAATTTAGAAGATCTTCACTTAGCCTGGAAAAAGAGTCTGTTGCTCTATAAAAAAGCCCTCCTTAAAGCTAGGACATCTTACTACTCATCACTAATTGAAGAAAATAAGAACAACCCCAGGTTTCTTTTCAGCACTGTAGCCAGGCTGACAAAGAGTCAGAGCTCTATTGAGCCGAGTATTCCTTTAACTTTAACTAGTAATGACTTCATGACTTTCTTTGCTAATAAAATTTTAACTATTAGAGAAAAAATTACTCATAACCATCCCAAAGACGTATCGTTATCTTTGGCTGCTTTCAGTGATGCCAGTATTTGGTTAGACTCTTTCGCTCCGATTGTTCTGTCTGAGTTATTTTCATTAGTTACTTCCTCCAAACCATCAACATGTCTATTAGACCCCATTCCTACCAGGCTGCTCAAGGAAGCCCTACCATTAATTAATGCTTCGATCTTAAATATGATCAATCTATCTTTATTAGTTGGCTATGTACCACAGGCTTTTAAGGTGGCAGTAATTAAACCATTACTTAAAAAGCCATCACTTGACCCAGCTATCTTAGCTAATTATAGGCCAATCTCCAACCTTCCTTTTCTCTCAAAAATTCTTGAAAGGGTAGTTGTAAAACAGCTAACTGATCATCTGCAGAGGAATGGTCTATTTGAAGAGTTTCAGTCAGGTTTTAGAATTCATCATAGTACAGAAACAGCATTAGTGACGGTTACAAATGATCTTCTTATGGCCTCAGACAGTGGACTCATCTCCGTGCTTGTTCTGTTAGACCTCAGTGCAACTTTTGATACTGTTGACCATAAAATTTTATTACAGAGATTAGAGCATGCCATGGGTATTAAAGGCACTGCGCTGCAGTGGTTTGAATCATATTTATCTAATAGATTACAATTTGTTGATGTAAATGGGGAATCTTCTTCACAGACTAAGGTTAATTATGGAGTTCCACAAGGTTCTGTGCTTGGACCAATTTCCCTTAGGCAGTATTATTAGACGGCATTGCTTAAATTTTCATTGTTACACAGATGATACCCAGCTTTATCTATCCATGAAGCCAGAGGACACACACCAATTAGCTAAACTGCAGGATTGTCTTACAGACATAAAGACATGGATGACCTCTAATTTCCTGCTTTTAAACTCAGATAAAACTGAAGTTATTGTACTTGGCCCCACAAATCTTAGAAACATGGTGTCTAACCAGATCCTTACTCTGGGTGGCATTACCCTGACCTCTAGCAATACTGTGAGAAATCTTGGAGTCATTTTTGATCAGGATATGTCATTCAATGTGCATATTAAACAAATATGTAGGACTGCTTTTTTGCATTTGCGCAATATCTCTATAATTAGAAAGGTCTTGTCTCAGAGTGATGCTGAAAAACTAATTCATGCATTTATTTCCTCTAGGCTGGACTACTGTAATTCATTATTATCAGGTTGTCCTAAAAGTTCCCTGAAAAGCCTTCAGTTAATTCAAAATGCTGCAGCTAGAGTGCTAACAGGGACGAGAAGGAGAGAGCATATGTCACCCATATTGGCCTCTCTTCATTGGCTTCCTGTTAATTCTAGAATAAAATTTAAAATTCTTCTTCTTACTTATAAGGTTTTGAATAATCAGGTCCCATCTTATCTTAGGGACCTCATAGTACCATATCACCCCAATAGAGCGCTTCGCTCTCAGACTGCAGGCTTACTTGTAGTTCCTAGGGTTTGTAAGAGTAGAATGGGAGGCAGAGCCTTCAGCTTTCAGGCTCCTCTCCTGTGGAACCAGCTCCCAATTCAGATCAGGGAGACAGACACCCTCTCTACTTTTAAGATTAGGCTTAAAACTTTCCTTTTTGCTAAAGCTTATAGTTAGGGCTGGATCAGGTGACCCTGAACCATCCCTTAGTTATGCTGCTATAGACGTAGACTGCTGGGGGGTTCCCATGATGCACTGTTTCTTTCTCTTTTTGCTCTGTATGCACCACTCTGCATTTAATCATTAGTGACTGATCTCTGCTCCCCTCCACAGTATGTCTTTTTCCTGGTTCTCTCCCTCAGCCCCAACCAGTCCCAGCAGAAGACTGCCCCTCCCTGAGCCTGGTTCTGCTGGAGGTTTCTTCCTGTTAAAAGGGAGTTTTTCCTTCCCACTGTAGCCAAGTGCTTGCTCACAGGGGGTCGTTTTGACCGTTGGGGTTTTTCGTAATTATTGTATGGCCTTGCCTTACAATATAAGGGGCCTTGGGGCAACTGTTTGTTGTGATTTGGCACTATATAAATAAAATTGATTTGATTTGGATTGACAATAGAGGAGATCTCATGAGATCTCACGGGAATTCAGTGGCAAGTTGACACTGAGACAGGAAGTGCCAAATTTTGATCCAACAGGAAATGTCAAATGTTGCACACTTCCTGGAGCAACAGCAGAGGATATTAACCTGGTTTTAATTGTGTTGTTTTTGTGCTGCTGTGTTTATCCTCTGTAAGGTTTTTGTGTAACTTTTTGTTTGTCTCAGTTTTTTTTAATGGAATTAAATTTAATAAAAAAGAGAAAGAGGAGATCTCGCGTGAATAGAGGAGATCTCACAGGAATTCAGTGCACAGTCGACACTGAAACAGGAAATGCTAAATGTTGAGTCGACATTGAACCCTGGAATGCTAAAGTGGAAAGCAGTGTGCACCTTGACAGCACGAGGTCAGTAGGTGATTCTTTCGTGTGTAAATTGCATGAATGTTTTTAGCCATGCTAATGTTCCCCAGAAGCATTTCCTGAAAATAAAGTCTGAAGGACCTAAATGAGATGGTGAGGACTTTTCCAGGCATGTGAGATGCAAATAAAGAAAAATACTTAAAGTGGTGGTGTGTTAAGAGTAGTAGGGGGGAGTCTGGGGAGCAAAGCCCCACGGAAGCTGAAGGGTTTTAGCCATGCTAATGCTCCCCCGGAGCATTTACTGAAAAAAGTCTGAAGGACCTAAATGGCATGGTGAGATGCTGAAGAGCTTCACTTGTTAATGTCCATGACATATACATATTAATGTATGTCTACAAGCCTAAAAAAACGCATGAAAAACATGAATTCATGCCCAAAATTATCATTAAAGCAAAAGTGATTTCAACTCTAGTGTTTTTAATATAAAAGTTTGTCCTTAGAACATCTATTTTAAACTTTTTTCAGCCAAGCCGGCTAATGCTCAAGCCCTAAATTTAGCTGTGATGAGTTTGTTTAATTTGACTGGAGTAAGATGGCGCCATCGTCTGGGTGAAGCCTTTCCTGTCTGACTCTGTCCGCCTGACGTCCACAGGCTCCCATTGGTCCAGCCATGTGGAACATGTTGTATGAATTACAGTTTTGCTAATTGGCCAATATCCCACCATCGCCATCATTAATTCTGATTGGCTACTTTTCGTTGTTGGACATGTGGAAATAGAGCAACATACAGGTCCAGACAATGATGTGTCTGACACAGTCCTCTCGTTGGGCACAATTAAAAAGTTTCGGGTTGCAAACAGAGACTAATGAGGGAGGAAAGACATGGAAATATTAGAAATGTGCATCAAATGTAATATGAAAAGCTGACACAATACTCAGAGGAGGAACACCGTCAAGAACAAGCAATGCAGAGCACACTAATGAAAGGTGTCAGAGAGCTGAGGTAACCCGTGCACATTCTACAAACCACAATAAAAATGTACAAGCAAATCTACATCTGTCTGTCATGGGGTTTCTGACTCAATGACTTCATCATATGACTTCTGAGTAACTCCATTATGAATTCATTCACAACTTGCTGATCATTTTCCTGATAAATATACATTTGAGACTGGTGTCCTGTCCAGGGTGTACCCCGCCTCACGCCCTGTGACTGCTGGGATAGGCTCCAGCCCCCTGTGACCCTTACTGAGAATAAGTGGGTAAAGAAAATGAATGGCTGAATATATGTTTTAGATCATCAATCCAGACTTTATGGTTAATGAGATATTAAAAAAGTGAATTGCAACCATGTTTTCCTTTATCTTGACCACTGACCTTTGACCAAACAACTCCAAAATCTAATTACCTGTAAATATCTATCCAAGAAATAGTCCCACGATGTTGGATCAATCTAGGCTTCTTGGTTGTTAAAATACACACACACACACACATATACATATATACACGAGGTCTGTTAGAAAACTATCCGACCTTTTTATTTTTTTTAAAAACTATATGGATTTGAATCATGTGCACTTGCATCAGCCAAGGTTGAACCTTTGTGTGCATGCGTGAGTTTTTTCACGCCTGTCGGTTGCGTCATTCGCCTGTGGGCAGGCTTTGAGTGAGCACTGGTCCACCCCCCTCGTCGGATTTTCATTGTCAGGGAAATGTCTGAACGGCTGGAGCTGCGCTGAATCAGATTTTTCCAGAAACTGTGAGAGAGAGCCAGGTGGAAACCATTCGGAAGATTCAGACGGCTTTCGGTGAGGATACTCTGGGCGTCACACAGAGTAAGGACCATTACAACCGGATTAAATACGGCCCACAGCGGCGGAGGGCGCGCCACACTCCGAGTGGCCATCGACAGGCTGAAACGACCAGATCATTTCCTAAGTGAAGGCTGTGTTGATCCGGGACGTCGTCTGACTAACATAGAAATTGCAGAAGAGGTGGACATCAGCATTTTTGCGGCACATTCCACTGTTACAGGAGATTTTGTAATGGAAGACGTGCAGAGGAATTCGCGCATCGGGATGGAGCCGCAATGGCACACAACAAAAAGCACGTCCGTGTTGGAAACCATTCAGAAGATTCAGACAGCTTTCGGTGGCTTTTCAGTCGAGTGAGTATCCGAGAAATTGTGTAACAGCTGGGCATGTCACAACTTGTCCTGTGAGACTTCCAACACGGACGTGCTTTTTGTTGTGCGCCATTGCGGCTCCGTCCCGACGCGCAATTTCCTCCACACGTCTTTCATTACAAAAACTCCTGTAACAGTGGAATGTGCTGTTCATTTCCAAACTGAACGCTATGTTGATCCAGGACGTCGTCTGACTACCAGAGAAATTGCAGAAGACGTGGACATCAGCACTTTTTCGGCACATTGAGACAGACGTGAGGAGGAATTCGCGCGTCGGGACGGAGCTGCATGGTGCAAAGCAACGCCGTGATGAAGCCTCACAGGACATGTTCTGGCATGTCCAGCTCATCCACAATTTCTCGGATAGTCACATGACTGAAAAGCCACTGAAAGCCGCATGAAAGCCATCTGAAAGCCGTCCTGTGAGACCAACACGGAGGTGCTTTTGTCCCGCGCCATTCGCAGCTCTGTGGCGCATTCCCCTGCTCCTCTTTCCATGACAAAAACTCCTGTAACAGTGGAATGTGCAGAAAAAGTGCTGATGTCACGTCTTCCGCCATTTCTGTCGTAGTGACACACAATATCCCGGATCAGCACAGCCTTCACTTTGGAAATGATCTGGTCGTTTCAGCCTGTCGATCACCGCTCGGAGTGCGCCGCGCTCTCAGCCGCTGTGGGCAGTCTTTAAACCGGCTGTAATACTCCTTAATCTGTGTGATTTGCCACTGCTGGGGGGTTCCCATGATGCACTGAGTGTTTCTTTCTCTTTTTGCTCTGTATGCACCACTCTGCATTTAATCATTAGTGATTGATCTCTGCTCCCCTCCACAGCATGTCTTTTTCTTGGTTCTCTCCCTCAGCCCCAACCAGTCCCAGCAGAAGACTGCCCCTCCCTGAGCCTGGTTCTGCTGGAGATTTCGTCCTGTTAAAAGGGAGTTTTTCCTTCCCACTGTCGCCAAGTGCTTGCTCACAGGGGGTCGTTTTGACCGTTGGGGTTTTTACGTAATTATTGTATGGCCTTGCCTTACAATATAAAGCGCCTTGGGGCAACTGTTTGTTGTGATTTGGCGCTATATAAATAAAATTGATGAATTGGTTGATTATCCCCATAAAATCATCCCTGAAAGCCATCTGAATTTTCTGAATGGTGTCCACCTGGAAGTCTCTCACAGTTTCTGGAAAAATTTGATGCAGCAAAGCTCCAAATCGTTCAGACATTTTACTCGCAATAAAAATCCAACGAGGGGGGTGGACCACTGCTCACAAAAACCGTGCTCACAGGTGAATGACACAACCAACAGGCGTGAAAAAACTCACACATGCGCATGCGTAGTTTGGAATAACAGTAGTGCTATGTGACTAAAAAGATTAATCCAGGTTTTGAGTATATTTCTTATTGTTACATGGGAAACAAGGTACCAGTAGATTCAGTAGATTCTCACAAATCCAACAAGACCAAGCATTCATGATATGCACACTCTTAAGGCTATGAAATTGGGCTATTATTAAAAAAAGTAGAAAAGGGGGTGTTCACAATAATAGTAGCATCTGCTGTTGACGCTACAAACTCAAAACTATTATGTTCAAACTGATTTTTTAGCAATCCTGTGAATCACTAAACTAGTATTTAGTTGTATAACCACAGTTTTTCATGATTTCTTCACATCTGCGAGGCATTAATTTTGTTGGTTTGGAACCAAGATTTTGCTTGTTTACTAGTGTGCTTGGGGTCATTGTCTTGTTGAAACACCCATTTCAAGGGCATGTCCTCTTCAGCATAAGACAACATGACCTCTTCAAGTATTTTGACATATCCAAACTGATCCATGATACCTGGTATGCGATATATAGGCCCAACACCATAGTAGGAGAAACATGCCCATATCATGATGTGTGCACCACCATGCTTCACTGTCTACACTGTGAACTGTGGCTTGAATTCAGAGTTTGGGGGTTGTCTCACAAACTGTCTGCGGCCCTTGGACCCAAAAAGAACAATTTTACTCTCATCAGTCCACAAAATATTCCTCCTTTTCTCTTTAGGTCAGTTGATGTGTTCTTTGGCAAATTGTAACCTCTTCTGCATGTCTTTTATTTAACAGAGGGACTTTGCGGGGGATTCTTGCAAATAAATTAGCTTCACACAGGCATCTTCTAACTGTCACAGCACTTACAGGTAACTCCAGACTGTCTTTGATCATCCTGGCGCTGATCAATGGGTGAGGCTTTGCCATTCTGGTTATTCTTCTATCCATTTTGATGGTTGTTTTCTGTTTTCTTCCACATGTCTCTGGTTTTTTTGTCCATTTTAAAGCATTGGAGATCATTGTAGATGAACAGCCTATAATTTTTTGCACCTGCGTATACGTTTTCTCCTCTCCAATCAACTTTTTAATCAAACTATGCTGTTCTTCTGAACAATGTCTTGAACGTCCCATTTTCCTCAGGCTTTCAAAGAGAAAAGTATGTTCAACAGGCGCTGGCTTCATCCTTAAATAGGGGACACCTGTTTCACACCTGTTTGTTCCACAAAATTGATGAACTCACTGACTGAATGCCACACTACTATTATTGTGAACACCCCCTTTTCTACTTTTTTTTTTTTTTACTAATAGCCCAATTTCATAGCCTTAAGAGTGTGCATATCATGAATGCTTGGTCTTGTTGGATTTGTGAGAATCTACTGAATCTACTGGTACCTTGTTTCCCATGTAACTATATATACGAGGTCTATTAGAAAAGTATCCGACCTTATTATTTTTTCAAAAACCATATGGATTTGAATCACGTGTGATTACATCAGACATGCTTGAACCCTCGTGGGCATGCGAGAGTTTTTTCACGCCTGTCGGTTACGTCATTCGCCTGTGGGCAGGCTTTGAGTGAGGAGTCGTCCACCCGCTCGTCGATTTTTTTCATTGTTTAGGAATGGCTCAGAGACTGTTGCTTTGTTTGATAAAAATTTTTTCAAAACTGTAAGGCACAACTGAGTGGACACCATTCAATAAATTCAGCTGGTTTTCGGTAAAAATTTTAACGGCTGATGAGAGATTTTGGTCTGGTAGTGTCGCTTTAAGGACGGTCCACGGCGCCTGACGGCGATCTGCGCTTCGAGGCGGCAGCGTCTCGCCGTTTCAAGTTGAAAACTTCCACATTTCAGGCTCTGTTGACGCAGTAAGTCGTCAGAGAACAGAGAACTTTCAGAAGAAGTCAGCATGAGGAGTTTATTCAGACATTCCATTGTTAACGGTCATTTTGTAATGAAAGAACGTGCGGGCAGAGTCGCATGTCGGGCTGGACCCGACCGCGGGGGGTCGCGGCAGGAAAAACACCTCCGTTGGAAATCTTAACGGGCAAGTTGGAACATGCCCAAGCTGTTAAACAATTTCTCAGTTACTCACTTGTTGAAAGCCATTAAAAGCCGCCTGAATTCTACAAATGGTTTTCAACACGGAGGTGTTTTTCCTGTCGCGGCGCACACAGATTTGCCGAGTCGTCACGGAAACGACTCGGCGAATTTGCGCATACGTCTTTCATTAAAAAAATGTCCTTAAACAGTGGAATGTCCGCATAAATTCCTCATGCCGGCCTCTTCTGAATCTTCTCTGTTCTCTCACGATGTCCTGGGTGAATTAAGCCTTAAATTAGGATGTTTTAAGCTCGAAACAGGCCGACGACAGCGCCTGGAAGCGCTGCAGGACGTCCCGCTCCGTGGGAAGTCCTTACACCGACAGAAACACCCCATAATCTCTCATCAGCCGTTAAACTTTTCACAGAAAACCATCTTAATTTCTCGAATAGTGTCCACTCGGATATTCCTCACAGGTCCAGAAAAAATTTTGATAAAGCAACGCGCGCCGTCTCGAGCAGCGTGTGAAACAAAGGAATTCAGCCGAGAGGGAGGGACCACATCTCACTCAAGGCCTGCCCACAGGGAAATGACGTCACCGACACGCGTGAAAAAACTCACGCATGCGCACGAGGGTTCAAGCATGATTGGTGTAATCGCATGTCATTCAAATCCATATAGTTAAAAAAAAAAATAAAAGGGTCGGTTTATTATCTAAGAGACCTCGTATATATATATGTGTGTATGTGTATGTGTGTGTGTGTGTATTCAGTATGTTCCAGCCCTTTCTGGAACGGACTTCTGAATTTCTGAAACGTTCAAACCATGCTGAATATGTACAGCTTTTGGATTTGAAAGCAAGTTTAAAAGCATATTACATGTGCTATCAAGCAGGCTGAAACAGTTAGACCTGCAGCCGTACAGAGATTTACCTCTGTCGAGCCGCCTAACGTCTGTGTACAACAGATGTGTGTCTCCTCCAGCTGTGAACAGAATAAATGCATCCTCAGAACCGAACAGAACACTGCAGTCTTGTTCGCCACATTCATCACTCTTCATATTTATGGACCATGAATCATTGTGCTGCTCGCTGACTTTTCAATTCCTGGACTTTCGAGCGAGCAGAGGGGATTTAGCCGGGTTAGCATCGTATTTCTTGTGAATCGTCTGAAATGCTGCTCCAAATTCCCTTTCTTCAGTAAAGCCACATTTACATTGCAAATAAGACAGATAGATTTGCCATTCAAATAAATTAAAAAAATAATCCAGGATGAAAATTATAATTTTTCTTATCCACCACAGAAGAAGAGCTCTTCTTCTACTCTGGCGTTTAATGGCAGCCGACTAACTTGTTGGTGCATTGCTGCCACCTGCTGCATCAGTCTGTCATAGCACTAAATCCTCTCGAGTCCAGTGACAGATTTTTTTTTTTCTTCATGTGTTCACCTGGAAATCAGCCCGTGATCGACA
Organism: Thalassophryne amazonica; assembly: GCF_902500255.1. Classification (NCBI taxonomy): domain Eukaryota; kingdom Metazoa; phylum Chordata; class Actinopteri; order Batrachoidiformes; family Batrachoididae; genus Thalassophryne; species Thalassophryne amazonica. Next base: position 55,188,467 of record NC_047119.1, on the reverse strand, counting down.
GGTCGATCACAATCGACTGGTTGGGCACGCCTGTCTTAAATCATTCCAAAGTCAATTTTAAGCAGAAACTAGGCTGTTTTAAGCAGAAACGAGGCAAAATTCCGTGATGCTTTGAAATGTCCGATACGTAGTGAACGCATCAGGTAGCAGCTCGTTTAGCCGCGGTGCTCTGATCGCTTCTGCCATCTTTTATGATGAAATAATCCTAAATTTATGTGGAAATGATTGTTGTATGAAATTTTCAGATATCTGTCGCTGAGATAGATGATGACTGGTGTGCAGTATGAAGCAGAAACGAGCTGTTAATCCGTGAACCGTGTCATCAGGGGGGACTGATTTTTGGGGGGACCATTCAGTCTGCGACAATGGCAAAATTTCCCGTATATTCGTTTTGTAAATTGTTTTGTAAATTGTGTTGGTAGCATGGCCCAAGCAGGGGGTCACCCCTTTGAGTCTGGTCTGCTTGAGGTTTCTTCCTCAAATCATCAGAGGAAGTTTTTCCTTACTACTGCCGCCTGTGTGCTTTCTCTGGGGGTTGGTAAGGTTAGACCTTACTTGTGTGAAGCGCCTTGAGGAAACTTTGTTGTGATTTAGAGCTATATAAATGACAGTAATTTGAAATTGAAAATTGGTTAGGACTGAGATAAGGGTTTTGGTTCGGACTGGGATAAAGGTGTTGGTTCGGACTGGGATAAAGGTGTTGGTTCGGACTGGGAAAAGGGTTTCGGTTTGGACTGGGATAAGGGTTTCGGTTTGGACTGGGATGAGGATTTTGGTTCGGACCGGGATAAGGGTTTTGGTTCGGACCAAGATGAGGGTTTTGGTTCTTACTGAGATGAGGGTTTTGGTTTGGACCAGGATAAGGGTTTCGCTTCGGACCGAGATAAGGGTTTTGGTTCGGACCGAGATAAGGGTTTTGGTTCGGACCGAGATAAGGGTTTGGTTTGGACCGGGATAAGGGTTTTGGTTCAGACTGAGACAAGGGTTTTGGTTCAGACTGAGATAAGGGTTTTGGTTAGGGTTTAATTTTTGTGTGCTACATAAAAATCTTGAAAATATTAATGCTCAGCTGCATAATTCTGATATGGAACAGTTTCTATTAGGAAATAGTTCAGATTCACAAATTGTGCTGAACGTTCCAGTTTCCTTCCTAAACAGGAACACAGACGCACTGTGGATTACTGAACCAAGGAAGCTGATAAATACCTGGCACTCTCATATATCGTCTGAAGACTTTTTGCTATTTTAAGTTGTTTTTTTTTTTGTTTTTTTTGTCTCTTCACCTCAATAACAGATGAAGATGGACAGGTTTATTATTATTTCTTGATGTCAGAGGTCAGTCACTCTATTTGGTGCCTAAATATGACACTGTATTTGTCAGTCAGCACCCCTCACACTGTTACTGACTCTTGGAACTTGGCAGACGTGCAATCTGAGTGCCGCTCTAACTGTTGCAGTTTTCCTTTAAAAACACAGAACAAAAAGCACTAATCTCTTCATCTGCAGCCACATCCCATGTTGCATGGTACCAACCTTCCAGTGCCGATGTGATGCACAGGATCCAAAAACAAACACACACAAAAAGCTGCATCACACTGTGAAGGTTCTTTTTCCCACTGTCCATGTAACTTTTAACCTAAATAAATAAATAAATAAATTCAGTTCTTACAATTAATTGGATTGACTTTCATAAATGAAATATAAGAACAAACCCAAAATGATCATAAGTGGAACAAAACTTTCTAAAAGCATGGAAACTGCTCAGTGTGATGATCTACAGAATTCAGTTGTGACTGTTTGCTCTGTATTTCTTGTTTCAAAAGCTGATTTCACATGTGACATGAAGTAAAGATGGTGATTTTGCCGGATGGATGAAGTGTACACGCTGAGGCCTGTCTCATCTGTACGTTGCAGCAACTTCAGACTGACTTAAGTGGTTTTCTGTGACTGGCTCATTTTCCTTCAAGTACAGTTTGCTTTCACATGTGTACAAAAAAAAAAAAAGATTTAAGAAGCACATAAAAATGTTCTTCAAGAGTTGTTAAGAAATCTGAGTGTTTAATATTGAAGTGACCGAAGCCTCAGAGGCTGATGTCCAGACTGAGATGCTGGGCTAGTGAAAAAGCATGGAGCAACAGTGACACCTGGTGGCTGGATTTTGCTATTGATATTTGAAGTTGGAAAGTCATTGCAAACCTGTTTCTGTTTCAGGTTAGACTCAATTTTTGTCACCACTGCTATTTAATAATAATAATAATAATAATTTAAAATTATAATGCCCCTTTCAAGGAACCCAAAATTGCTTAGACTTTTACAGCAACACAAAATACAATTTATATATATATATATATATATATATATATATATATATATATATATATATATATATATATATATATATATATATATATATATATATATAAGACATGGGAAATTGTAAATTCCATGATGATGATAAAAGCATAAACTCCAGCATTAAAGTTTCAGATTGTCAGTTTATTTTTGAAACCTACTGTAAAATTACAGCTCATTTTGATGACAGGAATATATTTATCTGGGGGGAATTCCATTGTGAATATTTTATTTTTACTTTAACGCCATCTGCAGGATGATGTGCGTGTGCATGTGCGCATGCATGAGGTTTTGAAATTACCAAAAGTTCCCTTTGACCTCACGTGATGTGCGTTCCTGGGTGTGCACACGAACATCCATGAGATGTCTGTAAATCCCTTCAGAGGTTTTATCCGGTTACAAAAACAGAATTTTTAGATTTAGACATGTTTATTTCTCACAAACGTTTATAAAATATATGAGAAACATATTAGATTAATACAGAAGCTGTTTTGGAGCGTTTTCCACCATATTGGATTATTTTATTCAAGTGAGCAGCCAGCTGATGTCACCGTTCCTCTTTACTCTGATTGGCTGTAGCCTTATGCTTCCCAGCATCCCTCACACAATTCGGGGGAAGCCCCTACGTGATCTATGACATCACTATGGTGACTGTTGATAGACTGTACGGGTCACAACACAAATTGTGATCATATTGTTGATGTCATATTATGAATCCCCTATAAATTATAGTGGTGCCAAAGAAAATTATTTTCTTGACTTAAGTCTTAAAAAAAAAAACCAAAGCACATACACTTTAACCATCACTTTAACTCTGCATTAACCATCACTTGAACCCTGCAGTTTAACCATCACTTTGACCCAGCGGTTAACAATCAGGCTTTGGGGGTTTTTAGAGCAGCAGCCCAGAGCATTTTGGTCAAACGAACAAGGTACCAATATCTGAGTACAGGATCATGCACTGTGTAATCAAACATATGCAGGTATTAATGTCTACCGGGAAGCCCCTGCTGCTTTTGGCCCCTGGAACCCTGAAGAAGGGGCAAAAAAATGTGCTGGGTCAAACATTGTGGGTACCACATAAAACCAAGTTTTCAAAATGGGCATACTTCACAGACTTTTGAATAGGCCCTGCCAGACATACTGTCCTCTGCATAAGGGTCGCCAGACCCCTCGAAGGGGTCCCTAAATATGGGCTGGATTAAACATTGAAGGTACCACACAAAACCAAGTTTAAATGAATAATTACACTCCACTAAGTATAAAATGACCAATGCCAGACAAATTGTCTGCTGCATTGGTCCTGCCAGACACCCCCCAAAATTGGACAGTTTTTACAGCAGTGGTTGAATTTAGCTAGGTTAAACCTTAAAAGTACCACCAAAAGTAATGTCAATTGAAAAGGTAGTTCACACAAAACTCAGAATGACCTTTGCCAGAGAGAGTGTCCTCTGCATAAGGGTCGCCAGACCCCCTCGAAGGGGTCCCTAAATATGGGCTGGATTAAACATTGAAGGTACCACACAAAACCAAGTTTAAATGAACAATTACACTCCACTAAATATAAAATGACTAATGTCAGACAAATTGTCTGCTGCTTTGGCCCTGCCAGACACCCCCAAAATTGGACAGTTTTACAGCAGTGGTCTCTGCTGGCTTTGTTCAGTAAGAAATCTGATAGGTTGCAGAATCCTTATAGTAGGCCTGGGCTGTACATGGTTATTTCTATGTTTCAGGAGGTTTAGAATTTGAAAGCTGCAATTTTAATAAACATATTATTAATATGTGTCCTACAGTATTATAGGCCTAGGTTTTTTATGCCCCACTGAAACACTGATACCCATCAATAAGGCACACACCCACCTGTACCTCTTGTATCACATAGGTCAACTACATCATGAATAAAAGATTGAAGATGGGCCCACTTGATATGATACAGGATTTATTTTATATTTTTGCTCTACACTTCCTCTTGAACATTTCCAACTGTGACAGCCACATGAGCCACATATTAGACATAATATTTTAGGCTTAATGATCAGGGTGAAGGACGACAAAAATGTTTAAGGAATGGTTGAGGATTCAGAACAGACAATATTGGAGGACACGAATCAGAATTTAAAATTGTTCATGCAGTTTTCAAGGAGATATTTTATTTGAAAACTGTATGTGGTTAATACTGGCGTATACAACCCCTGGCAAAAATTATGGAATCACCTGCCTCGGAGGATGTTCATTCAGTTGTTTATTGTTGTATGGCTGGGGGGCCTGGCTGCCTTTTTGTTTCTGTCTTTTGTTTTTCCTTCCAGGTGGCTTGCATTTGGGACTGAGTGGCTGTGTTGCTGAGGTTATCAGGACCTCACCCTGATCACCTGCGGCTCGTCAGGACTCACAGCTGAGGTGCATCTATATGGATTGGAACATGGTGGCATTTAAGACTGGAGTATACAGTGTGTATTTGCCAGAGACTCGACCTTGTGACCAGACGGGTGAGATCGTCGTCTCGGGAGCCATCTCATCATCAGTGGATGCAGAGAACGTCCAGGGTTTGATGCACGGTCTGTGAAAGAGGAGGGGGTGAGGTCTCAAGCTCGTCAGCACACTTCCTGAGGTACGTTAGATTTTGTGACTAACATTTATACAGTCAGTAAATGTGGTGTCCCTCACACCTTTTTATATTGAGCTGTATGTTAGTCATGTATCGGCTTCCACTGCAGTGGTGTTTTTGTTCCATGCCTGCAGGTTGGGAAGCTGATTAGTAATCAAGCCAGGAAGTGTTTGCTGTTTGTACACCTTTAAGTGTTCTCTCTGTGTGTAGAGTGTGGACTCACATAACGGTTCCTTCTTTCACAGACTCGGTTTGTTGCGGCCACCTGGGGGGTGTCGGCGGGGTCCTTGGGTCCGAACAGCTTCTGGCTCCGGACCGTTAGCGCTGCTGGGAGCGCACCACGCCAGACCGCACTTTCTTTTGTATTTTTTGTATCACTGTTATGTATTAAATTCAGTTAGCCTCTGTACCGTGCTCTGCTTATTTCATACTGGGTCCTTCAAACGCTGGTCGGTTCTCCGAGCTGCGTCCGACACATAACAGTTTATGTTGTGAAAGTGTAGTGACACGGACCCACAACAGGGGGCGCAAATGAACGGTCAATAGATGAGCCAAAAAGTAACAATTTAATGTTGTGAAATGTGCACAACGATTATACAGACAATCTCAGAATATGATTACAGTCAAATTACAAAGGTGACGTGTGGGCAGGCTCAAGGATAGAAGACGTCTGTCCTGAGAAGGGCCGGAACCACACGATTTCTGCCACCACCGAACCTGTTGAATACTGGAGCCGCCAAGTCCCGAATTCCCAGGTGATCACCGTCTCCGACTGTCGGATCTGGTACTGCTGGCGAGAACAAAGACAGTCAAGTGTGGGTGTGTGTACACCCAGTAACAACAACGGTGGGAATGCCACGTCCACCTCTCACTCAATATGTGATGAGTACCGCAGTGATTCCTCAGGGGAAAAGAGTGCCGTCCTGCACTCACTCAGCTTCCACAGATAGAGGAACCGGTACTCCTGCAAACACTCACAATATACAGATATATTGTAACACAAAACGGCTGAGGATATTACCTTCAATGAAGTACGATATCTCGGCGATGAGGTGGAGATGACGTCTGGGTTTTATGGAGTGAGGTGATGAAGAATGAGTGACAGCTGTCAGGAAGTAATGAGTAACAGCTGTCACTCCCGGCTGTGTCCGTGGTGGCAGCGCCCTCTCGTGCCTGAAGCCCGCACTTCAGGCAGGGCGCCCTCTGGTGGTGGGCCAGCAGTACCTCCTCTTCTGGCGGCCCACACAACAGTTTAATTTTGTAGAAAAAAAGCAGATCACAGACATGACACAAAACTAAAGTCATTTCAAATGGCAACTTTCTGGCTTTAAGAAACACTATAAGAAATCAAGAAAAAAAAAATTGTGGCAGTCAGTAACGGTTACTTTGTTAGACCAAGCAGAGGAAAAAACATATGGAATCACTCAATTCTGAGGAATAAATTATGGAATCATGAAAAACAAAAGAACGCTCCAACACATCACTAGTATTTTGTTGCACCACCTCTGGCTTTTATAACAGCTTGCAATCTCTGCGGCATGGACTTAATGAGTGACAAACAGTAGTCTTCATCAATCTGGCTCCAACTTTCTCTGATTGCTGTTGCCAGATCAGCTTTGCAGGTTGGAGCCTTGTCATGGACCATTTTCTTCAACTTCCACTAAAGATTTTCAATTGGATTAAGATCCAGACTGTTTGCAGGCCATGACATTGACCCTATGTGTCTTTTTGCAAGGAATGTTTTTACAGTTTTTGCTCTATGGCAAGATGCATTATCATCTTGAAAAAAGATTTCATCATCCCCAAACATCCTTTCAATTGATGGGATAAGAAAAGTGTCCAAAATATCAACGTAAACTTGTGCATTTATTGATGATGTAATGACAGCCATCTCCCCAGTGCCTTTACCTGACATGCAGCCCCATATCATCAATGACTGTGGAAATTTACATGTTCTCTTCAGGCAGTCATCTTTATACAACCCCTGGCAAAAATTATGGAATCACCGGCCTCAGAGGATGTTCATTCAGTTGTTTAATTTTGTAGAAAAAAAGTAGATCACAGACATGACACAAAACTAAAGTCATTTCAAATGGCAACTTTCTGGCTTTAAGAAACACTATAAGAAATCAAGAAAAAAGATTGTGGCAGTCAGTAACGGTTACTTTTTTAGACCAAGCAGAGGAAAAAAATATGGAATCACTCAATTCTGAGGAATAAATTATGGAATCACCCTGTAAATTTTCATCCCCAAAACTAACACCTGCATCAAATCAGATCTGCTCGTTAGTCTGCATCTAAAAAGGAGTGATCACACCTTGGAGAGCTGTTGCACCAAGTGGACTGACATGAATCATGGCTCCAACATGAGAGATGTCAATTGAAACAAAGGAGAGGATTATCAAACTCTTAAAAGAGGGTAAATCATCACGCAATGTTGCAAAAGATGTTGGTTGTTCACAGTCAGCTGTGTCTAAACTCTGGACCAAATACAAACAACATGGGAAGGTTGTTAAAGGCAAACATACTGGTAGACCAAGGAAGACATCAAAGCGTCAAGACAGAAAACTTAAAGCAATATGTCTCAAAAATCGAAAAATGCACAACAAAACAAATGAGGAACAAATGGGAGGAAACTGGAGTCAACGTCTGTCACCGAACTGTAAGAAACCTCCTAAAGGAAATGGGATTTACATACAGAAAAGCTAAACGAAAGCCATCATTAACACCTAAACAGAAAAAAAACAAGGTTACAATGGGCTAAGGAAAAGCAATCGTGGACTGTGGATGACTGGATGAAAGTCATATTCAGTGATGAATCTCGAATCTGCATTGGGCAAGGTGATGATGCTGGAACTTTTGTTTGGTGCTGTTCCAATGGGATTTATAAAGATGACTGCCTGAAGAGAACATGTAAATTTCCACAGTCATTGATGATATGGGGCTGCATGTCAGGTAAAGGCACTGGGGAGATGGCTGTCATTACATCATCAATAAATGCACAAGTTTACATTGATATTTTGGACAATTGAAAGGATGTTTGGGGATGATGAAATCATTTTTCAAGATGATAATGCATCTTGCCATAGAGCAAAAACTGTGAAAACATTCCTTGCAAAAAGACACATAGGGTCAATGTCATGGGATAGGGTCAATATCAAGGAGCAGATGTGATTTGATGCAGGTGTTAGTTTTGGGGATGAAAATTTACAGGGTGATTCCATAATTTATTCCTCAGAACTGAGTGAGTCCATTTTTTTTCCCTCTGCTTGGTCTAAAAAAGTAACCGTTACTGACTGCCACAATCTTTTTTTCCTGATTTCTTATAGTGTTTCTTAAAGCCAGATAGTTGCCATTTGAAATTACTTTAGTTTTGTGTCATGTCTGTGATCTGCTTTTTTTTCTACAAAATTAAACAACTGAATGAACATCCTCCGAGGCCGGTGATTCCATAATTTTTGGCAGGGGTTGTATATACACATTGCTACTTAAGGTTCAAATGAAAATTTGGAAAATCAACCTTTCTTTATATTCAGGTACTAAATGTAGGTCCTGTGGATAAGCCCATGATGAACTCTGAGCATATCACTACCCTCACTGAGCTAGAAACATCTCATCAGCAGGTATGTATCACCGGAGCATTTAAAAAAAAATAGCGTGCGTAAAATTAGGCACAAAAAATAAATACCCTCATTCAGTGACTGTTAACCACCCCAAGACAACAGCTTAGGGTGTTGCACAATTTATAATTTGTAGGTGTGTCACTTGTTATTTATTTTCAACCTCCCATCTGATATGTCAAATTTATATTCTAGCTGTACCATTTATCATCAGAATTGCACCAGTTTGATGATTTCCAATATCCACATCTATTCCATGGCACTTGATGCAGCCTACTACAGATGATGCATAAGGAAGCATTCAGGGCAAATAGAGTGTGTTTCATGTATTTGAGTTTACCAACAATTTTATAATAGATAACTAAAGTTAAATTTTCAATGCTTTCAGGTAGATGACACACCCTTGGCAAATGAGAGCAGTACACAGTGGCAATTATGTATCCATGCTGAAGCTCAGTATTTGGCTCTTGTGATTTTGCACACTGACAAAAGGTATTCATTAAAATGTATAAAAATAATAATTTACAATATGTCTGGTGAGATAATTCTGAATTTTTTTGCAAAGTACCTTTTTAATTGATATTACTTATCAGTGGTACTTTTGAGATTTAACCTAGCTAAATTCAACCACTGCTGTAAAAACTGTCCAATTTTGGGGGTGTCTGGTAGGGCCAATGCGGCCAATGCATTGGTCATTTTATACTTATTGGAGTGTAACAGTTCATTTAAACTTGGTTTCATGTAGTACCTTCAATGTTTCATCTAGCCCGTATTTAGGGACCCCTTCGAGGGGGTCTGGCAACCCTTATGCAGAGGACAATCTCTCTGGCAAAGGTCATTCTGAGTTTTGTGTGAACTACCTTTTCAATTGACATTACGTTTTGGTGATACTTTTAAGGTTTAACCTAGCTAAAATCAACCACTGCTGTAAAAACTGTCCAATTTTGGGGGTGTCTGGCAGGGCCAATGCAGCAGACAATTTGTCTGGCATTGGTCATTTTATATTTAGTGGAGTGTAATTATTAATTTAAACTTGGTTTTGTGTGGTACCTTCAATGTTTAATCCAGCCCATATTTAGGGACCCCTTTGAGGGGGTCTGGCGACCCTTGTGCAGAGGACAATCTGTCTGGCAAAGGTGATTCTGAGTTTTGTGTGAACTACCTTTTCAATTGACATTACTTTTTGGTGGTACTTTTAAGGTTTAACCTAACTAAATTCAACCACTGCTGTAAAAACTGTCCAATTTTGGGGGTGTCTGGCAGGGCCAATGCAGCAGACAATTTGTCTGGCGTTGGTTATTTTATACTTAGTGGAGTGTAATTATTCATTTAAACTTGGTTTTGTGTGGTACCTTCAATGTTTAATCCAGCCCATATTTAGGGACCCCTTGAGGGGTCTGGCGACCCTTATGCAGAGGACAATATGTCTGGCAGGACCTAGTCAAAAGTCTGTGAAGTATGCCCATTTTGAAAACTTGGTTTTATGTGGTATCCACAATGTTTGACCCAGCACATTTTTTTGCCCCTTCTTCAGGGTCTCAAAGGCCAAAAGCAGCAGGGGCTTCCTGCCAGACATTAACACCTGTATATATTTGGTTACACAGTGCATGATCCTGTACTCAGATATTGGAACCTTGTTCATTTGACCAAAAGGCTCTGGGCTGCCGGTCTATTTGGATTGTTTTTATGTTATGCATTTGTGTTTGGTTCTGATCATGTTCTGTGGTGTGATTTTGGTGCTCGGTGCTGAGCGTGTCCTTCTGTCTTTCCACTCCCACGCCCTGGATCTTTCCCTCACAGCTGTTCCTCATTTTCTGCTCATCACCTCCCTGTATTTAAACCTCACCTAGTCCACCTGTTCCCCACCAGATCGTTGTGCTCCAGCCTTGTTTCTTGTGTCTTTCTCATCCTGCTTGCCTCATGGTGTTTTTATGACCACCTGCTTGTTTTTTGGACCACGTCTCTGCCTGATGAATTTGTTACTGTTGCTTTTGTTGGATTGCCTTTTTGTGTACCAAGCCCCCTGCATGTTTTACCAGTTAACCTTTTTGAACAATTCCACTCTGAGTCTAAGCCTGGCACTTGTGTCCAGCCATTTCATATTACAAAGCCTGATAGGTTAACCATCATTTTAACTCTGTGGTTAATCATTACTTTAACCCTGCGGTTAACCATCACTTGAACCCTGTGGTTTAAGCATGACTTTGACCCTGCGGGTTAACCATCACTTTAATCCTGCGGTTAACCATCATTTGAACCCTGCGGTTTAACCATGACTTTGACCCTGTGGGTTAACCATCACTTTAACCCTGCAGTTAACCATGGCTTTGACCCTGCAAGTTAACCATCACTTTAACCCTGCAGTTAACCATCACGTTTACCCTGCAGTTAACCATCACTTTGACCCCACGGTTAACCATGACTTTAACCCCGCAGTTAACTGTCACTTTAACCCCGCGGTTAACCATTACTTTAACCCTGTGGTTAACCATCACTTTGACCCCGCGGTTAACCATCACTTTAACCCCGTGGTTAACCATCACGTTTACCCTGCAGTTAAACCATCATTTTGACCCCGTGGTTAACCATCACGTTTACCCTGCAGTTAACCATCACTTTGACCCCACAGTTAACCATCACGTTAACCCTGCGGTTAACAATCACTTTGACCCCGCGGTTAACAATCACTTTGACCCCGCGGTTAACCATCACGTTTACCCTGCAGTTAACCATCACTTTGACCCCATGGTTAACCATGACTTTAACCCCGCAGTTAACCATCACTTTAACCCCGCGGTTAACCATTACTTTAACCCCGCGGTTAACCATCACTTTAACCCCGTGGTTAACCATCACGTTTACCCTGAATGAATGAATGAATCTTCCTTTAAGCTGTTAGTAGCAGTGATGTATTATGAGATTAATCCCAAATTCTTCAAAGATGACAGATGAAAAGTGAAGTCTGTGAAGCCTCTTGTGTTTGTTTGTTTTTAATGGCTTCATTCTAATGAAATGAGTTCTACTCACGACAGCTGAGGGGGCGGCGGCCACCACGCAGTACAGGATGAGGGGCGGGATGAAGCTGGACTCCTCTGTACCCGGGTACGGCTTCATCAGCTCGGCGTCGTTACAGAAGAACCCCTGCACGTGCACGCTGAACAGGTCCGTGCACTCCATGTAATAGGCCAACAACACTGTGCCGGACATGATGACGAGCTGGAAGAAAAACATGTCGGAGTGACAGAGAACAGCAACATGAAAGAAGAATCAGATGCAGATCCGGTGCAGTAAAACCCGTTGATTTGGTTTCCACAACTCGTTTTCCTTAAAGAGCCTGACGTCTGTTTTAATTTAAAACGGTTTCATAGCGCCTCTGAACACGTCTGTCTTGTTGTAACTCCAGCAGCATCATCATCATCACTTACCCCCCCACCCCCCACCCCCTTCCTAGCCTACATCGTTTTGTCTCTGGCTTCTGTTTTCGCCTCTCTTTCCACATTTGGCTGCCGGCACTTTTTCATGTGGGATCTTCACTTACTGATGACGAACCAATAATGTGACTGCAGAGTGTGAGAAGATTTGGGTTCAGCCAAGCGCACGTTTGTGCTGCTCCACTGTTAATGTGTCATTATTGCTGCAGATTTGTGCTGTTTGTTTGCAGATTTGTTTGTTTTATTTTGGTTTTAACATCAAAATGTAGCGAATTTCTTTTGCATCCCAGATGCTGATTCCAAATGTTATTCACGTTTTTTTTTTATTAAAATGAAAAAAGGCCTCGCCATGCACTGCATGTGCACATTTAATATTTCATATAAACATCAAAACTCCAGCACCTGCACAGATAAAGGTTACATGTCAGCGCAATGTGGCCTTTAAGTAGCAGTCTGAAGGACTAACAAATAAATCATCAAAACTGACAAAAATATCTGCTGTTAACAACAATCTGAGTCAACGTCAGTCAATCCCAAATGGTCACTTTGGCAGGAATTAAAGACAATCTCAATACAAAACTTGACCAAAATCAACAGATGGCTGCTGCTTATTATAAATGTAAAAAAGAAGTCTGCAGGCCACAGAGCTTTCTCTAATCACGCACCTTTAATGTGCCTCATCTGCCTGCTGAAGAAACACTTTTAAATCCAGATTTAAAACTACAGTGTGCAGGATTTCGAGCAGTTTCTTACCATCAATGGAATATAACATTCATAACCTGGTCATTAGCGTACAATTACCTGCAACTATGAATCAATGATTTATTAAACTAATACTGAGCCTTTCACATTGACATGGTAGCAGGCTCCTCATGGGGGACGCCATGTTGCATGCCATGTTGATACAGTGGCCCAAAAGGGACATACAGTAGCTGCTCCCCTATACTCTGTGTACTGGTTACTAGTGCAGTGAGCGTCCATGTTTGTGAAATGGAAGCTCATACATATTGCTCATTGCACAAGACAGCAAGGAAATGAAAACATGAAAGGGAAACACAGTCATGACCAGCAATAAGACAATGTAATCTGCAACCTCACCACTAGATGACACCAAATCCTGCACACTGTAGCTTTACAGGTTTTCTGAATTGCTAAAACAATAAACTCCATTGCCTGAACCAAATTCACAGTGGCCTGAACTAAAGCAACTGTTTTGACAAAACCTTAAGCAGTTTTCACCTAGTTAGACACAATTTGCAGATGTAATGCAGTCTTTCTTGCAAAACTCTAAACATATTCTCATTTACTAAACAGTTGTCACTGTGATGCACTTGTGTTGCAGAATGGTAAGACACAGGTATCAGGCTTTAAACACAATTACAGCACTGATGTAATCACTTACACACAACGACTCAAAACTGTTCACACTTTAGATTAGACGGAACTTTCAAGCAGAATTGTATAGCAGCACACAGGGTAAGAAGCACACAGTATAAAAAGTGAAAGTAAAAAAGAAAAACAGTTTGCAAATATAAATATAAATACCAGACATACGGATCAATAATGGTTTACTGGCTACTACTGTTCCTCTCCTTCCCGTCCCCTGTCTTCCTGTTACTCCTCCTCCCCCTGAGCGGGGAGTTGTACAGTCTGATGGTCTGAGGGACAAAGGCTGATGTTGTTGCTCATGACGTGATGAAGCTGATATAAGCCAGATCAGAGGGTACAGGTGAGCTGAAGGTTGATACAAAAGATGGAGGGCAACTAACTGAGAGACAGAGGAGGACGAGTGCGTGTGAAAGGTGGTGGACAAGGAGGAACATAAGGAGGATGAGGAAGAGCAAGAGTGAGACTAAGAACAGTAATTTCAGATTAAATACGAGCAACTGTAATTGATCATGTTCTTGTGCATGACAATGAGGGCCAGATGGTACAACTGAATCTGAGCAGGTCCTCTGTGGCCACCATAGACATTATATACGTTTCATATATATATATATATATTATACAAGGTTGGGTAGGATTACTTTGAAAGAATACATGTGGATTACATGTATGTATGTACATACATCTGGATTACTTGTAATCTGGTTACTTTTGGATTACATTTCAAAGTAATCCTACCCAACCTTGTATATATATAAGTTTTTGAAGTAGTTGTTGAAATGTGGTCAAAGAAAGCTGTTATACCGCTTCAAACCACGAGGTGTCACTGTCTCACCACAGTAGAGTGCTTTACTCTCAGCTCACAGGCTGAAGTACTGCACAATGATAATGCGAAGGAGGGAAAAAATGTGGCTTCAACACTTGGATTTAACAGTTGATGAGAAAAATGCACGACTACCACGTGCACTGTTTTCAAACTATCATTCTGATGTTTCTCACGAGGCTCATCATGTAAATCATAATGTCATCATTTTGACTTCAGATTAAATCAGTCGAGCTGTAGATTTTCTCATTGAAAGCAGAATAACACGTTTTATAAATGTAATATGCACTTTTGAGACATGTTGGCAGATCTGGTCATGTGACTGACAGGTGTGTTTGTACATGATGACTAACTGACAGACGCCAACTCTCTCGTTCATCTCTCATCTTCATATCGTGGTTAGACGTTAAACACTCCCTGATGCGGGGGGAAAAAAATCAGTTTCTGGACATTACAGAAACTGTGATATAAAGAGACGAATGGAAATTACATTTTTATTCTTTTTGTATGTAGATAATAGAAAACACTTGTGTAGAAATAGAAACAGAGATATAAGAGTTTAAAAAGCTCATGTGGGTGACACTATCTCCAACAGGGGAATCCTCTGGAACATCTTTCAAAGGCTGTGTACAATAAAATGCCCCCAAAGGGCAGTAAAATTAATGGACCACAGAGTGGACTACATATGTTCCAATATTTGACCTTTACGTTTCAACAAAAAGACCAAACTATGCCCTGAGCCAAGTGTGACATCAGCAGGCCAGTTTCATTAGACGACTTTATCAATTACCTCTAATTGATTAGTCTTCATCACCATAGTGTGAGTCAGAACCGGAGCCAAACGGTCCCCCCTGCCTTCACGGCGCATGCGTCATTTCAGACCACAGCAGTGTCATTTCTGAGCATCACCAGCAATTCACTGATTATCACCTCATTTCTGCTTCAAACTGCACTCCACTCATCATCTATCTCAGCAACAGATATCTGAAGCTTTTGTACAACAATCATTTCCACATACAGTAAATTCAGCATAATTTCATAATAAAAGACAGTGGACCGATCAGAGCGCCACAGCAGCTGCTGCAGCACCTACGTCATTTCAAAGTAGGGCTGCAACAAACGATTATTTGGATCATCGATGAATCTGATGGGGTTTCAACACGATTAATCAATTAATCAGATTAGCGGGGATTTTTTTAAAAATGTGCCAGGGAAACAATTTTTCTCTCCTTCCATCACTTTATTTAACAACAGAAGATTATTTGAAAACTTAAAATACTTGAAAATCAACAAATCGTCAAATGTCCCTTGGCTGTTGAAATATAAAATAATAAAGAATAAAACAGTTTATAATAAAGAACAAAAATAATTATTTCAAGCGCTGAGTTGCCATAAAACAACACTGAAACATATGTCGTAAAATATATGGTGAAAAAAGAGGTATTTTTGTTGCTGCAAATGAGCAATTAGCATAACCAGTTAACCATAAAACCTAAATCAAAAACTGTAGCCTGACTCATTATATGTGCAACATTCTCTGTATAACTTGTAAACTATGTGATCATTTCACAATGACACGTGACTCATGTCTCTTTCTCTAAAATTGTATTGTAGCATTATTAGTTACTATTATTATTGTTGCTATTATTATTAATATATAAATAAAAATAAATTAAAAAATATTATAATTTGTAATACATTTGACTCTTTTACGACAACAAATGCTGAGCCATTAATTATTATACAGAAAACAAATGCACAAACATGCTGAAATGCCAGCAGCTTAATGCTAACTTTAACACTGAAAACGCCATAGACATGCTAACATGTTAGCATCGGCGTTAGCATAAAATACATCCTTCAACTGTTTCAGAAGACCATAACAGGTAAGTTTAACATAAAAAAGGTAAATATTCCTCACGGAATATGCTCTTTAGGGTTTTAGTGGGGAAAAATTAAGATAAAGCGAAATAAAACAAATGAAACCAACGAAGCAGCAGCTCGAAACACTCTGTTGGGAAGGTGTCGTAACACGGACCCGCAACAGGGGGCGCAAATGAACGGACAATGGATAAGACAAAGAATAACAATTTAATGTTGTGAAACGCACAACTGGATACAGACAAAGATAATGCCAATTAAACACAAGGTGACGTGCGGGCAGGCTCGAAGATAGGAGACCTCTGGCGATCGGAGAGCCGGGACCCACACAGCTTCCACCACCAACGGCCTGAAGAACACCGGAGCCGCCAAGTCCTGAGTCCCCAGGTGGTCACCGTCTTCTGTTGCAGACCCTGGTACTGCTGGCAGAAGATGAAAAACAGTTAATGGTGAGTGTGTATCCACACACCCAGTAATCCTTCACCTACAGATCTTCGAGGAGGGAAAACCTCCACCTCCGATACAAAGTCACCCGTGCAGGTCCTGACAGTGGCTCCTTGGATGGAGTAAGAGGCAAAGACGTCGCAGACTCTCACTGCACGCCAATCCAAAAACACTGAATCCTCAGGAATACGGCTGCACATAGAACAATTAGTTAACACTTAATCACAGCAGAGAATTACCTTCGACGGTAGTTGATTTCTCGGCGAGGAGGTGGAGTAATAATCCGGCTTTTGTAGGGACGTTGGTGATTGGTGACAGCTGCTGTAAATGAGTGACAGCTGTCACTCTCTGTCTCGGCGCCCTCTCATGCTTGAAGCCCGCACTCCAAGCAGGGCGCCGACTGGTGGTGGTGGGCCAGCAGTACCTCCTCTTCAGCGGCCCACACAACAGGACCCCCCCCTCAACGGGCGCCTCCTGGCGCCCGACCAGGCTTGTCCGGGTGTCGGCGGTAGAAATCGGCCAGGAGGGCCGGGTCCAGGATGAAGCTCCTCTTCAC
This sequence comes from Thalassophryne amazonica, assembly GCF_902500255.1. Taxonomy (NCBI): domain Eukaryota; kingdom Metazoa; phylum Chordata; class Actinopteri; order Batrachoidiformes; family Batrachoididae; genus Thalassophryne; species Thalassophryne amazonica. The sequence goes on along the minus strand of NC_047119.1, from coordinate 55,171,366 downwards.
CCAGGAGCGTTCTTCGGGTCCGTACCCCTCCCAGTCCACCAGATATTGAAAACCCCGGCCCTTCCGACGGACGTCCAGGAGCCGACGAACAGTCCATGCTGGCTCCCCGTCGATGATACGGGCAGGAGGTGGTACGGGTCCAGGAGTGCAGAGTGGTGAGGCGTGGTATGGTTTTAACCTGTAGACATGAAACACTGGGCTGAGGATCTTGATTATAGGGAAAGGTCCGATGAACCGGTCTTTGAGTTTTTGTGATTCAACCTGCAGTGGGATGTCCTTAGTTGACCACACCACACCTCCTGCCCAGGCTGGTATGTAGGGGCCGGGGAACGCAGGCGATCTGCATGGGCCTTGGCCCTCGTCCGGGCCTGCAAGAGGGCAGAACGGGCGGTCCGCCACACCCGGCGGCACCTCCGCAGGTGGGCCTGGACCGAGGGGACCCCGACCTCTCCCTCCACAAGTGGAAACAATGGGGGCTGATACCCCAAACACGCCTCAAAAGGGGAGAGGCCGGTAGCAGATGAGACTTGGCTATTGTGGGTGTACTCGATCCAGGCCAGATGGTCACTCCAAGCCGCCAGATGCGCGGAGGTTACGCAGCGGAGGGCCTGTTCCAACTCCTGGTTCGCCCACTCTGCCTGGCCGTTCGTCTGTGGGTGATACCCGGACGAGAGACTCACGGTGGCCCCCAGTTCCTTACAAAAACTCCTCCAGACCTGCGAGGAGAACTGGGGACCACGATCCGAAACGATGTCCGATGGTATCCCATGCAGACGTACGACGTGGTGGACCAGGAGGTCTGCTGTCTCCTGGGCCGTCGGGAGCTTCGGGAGTGTTTTCCTTGGAGAACCGGTCCACTATCGTGAGGATGACGGTGTTGCCCTGGGACGGCGGGAGGCCCATGACGAAGTCCAGGCCGATGTGAGACCAGGGGCGATGAGGCACAGGCAGGGGCTGGAGGAGGCCCCTGATCTTATGATGATCCGCCTTGCCCCTAGCACAGGTGGTACAGGCCTGGACATAGTCCCGGATGTCGGCTTCCAGTGACGCCCACCAGAAGCGCTGCTGGACCACTGCCACGGTCCTACGCACTCCGGGATGACAGGAGAGCTTGGATCCGTGGCAGAAGTCCAAGACGGCAGCCCTGGCTTCTGGTGGGACGTAAAGTCTGTTCTTAGGACCGTTCCCCGGGTCCGGGTTCCTTGCCAGGGCCTCCCAGACGGTCTTCTCCACGTCCCATGTGAGGGTGGCCACGACAGTGGACTCGGGAACGATGGTCTCGATGGGGTCTGACAACTCGGCCTTGGCTTCCTCTTCGTGCACCCGGGACAGTGCGTCGGATCGTTGGTTCCTAGTCCCGGGACGGTAGGTGATCCAGAAATCAAAGCGTCCGAAGAACAGGGACCAGCGGGCTTGCCTGGGGTTCAGCCGCTTGGCGGTCCGGATGTACTCCAGGTTCCGATGGTCCGTGAAAACCGTGAAAGGCACCATAGCTCCCTCCAACAGGTGTCTCCACTCTTCAAGAGCCTCCTTCACCGCGAGGAGTTCCCGATTGCCCACGTCATAGTTACGTTCAGCGGGGGTCAACCTGCGGGAAAAGTAGGCACATGGATGGAGAACCTTGTTGGACTCCCCGCTCTGGGACAGAACGGCTCCTATCCCTGAGTCAGAGGCGTCCACCTCCACTATGAACTGGCGAGTAGGATCAGGCTGCACCACAACTGGTGCAGACGAAAACCGGCGTTTCAACTCCCTAAACGCGGCTTCGCACCGATCTGACCAGGTGAAGGGGACTTTAGTGGAGGTCAGGGCAGTCAGGGGGCTAACAACCTGACTGTAACCTTTAATGAACCTCCGGTAGAAATTTGCAAAGCCGAGGAACTGTTGCAGCTTCCTACGGCTTGTTGGTTGGGGCCAATCTCTCACTGCCGCAACCTTGGCCGGATCCGGGGCGACGGAGTTGGAGGAGATGATGAACCCCAGGAAGGACAAAGAAGTGCGGTGGAACTCACACTTCTCGCCCTTCACAAACAACCGGTTTTCTAGTAACCGCTGCAGGACCTGACGTACATGCTGGACATGAGTCTCAGGGTCCGGAGAAAAGATGAGTATATCATCCAGATATACGAAGACAAACCGGTGCAGGAAGTCCCGCAAGACGTCATTAACCAATGCTTGGAACGTCGCGGGGGCATTAGTGAGGCCGAACGGCATGACCAGGTACTCAAAATGACCTAACGGGGTGTTAAATGCCGTCTTCCAGTCGTCTCCCTTCCGGATCCGAACCAGGTGGTACGCATTCCTAAGATCTAGTTTGGTGAACATTTTGGCTCCATGCAGGGGCGTGAACACCGAATCCAACAGGGGCAACGGGTATTGATTGCGAACCGTAATCTCGTTCAGCCCTCTGTAGTCAATGCATGGACGGAGTCCGCCGTCTTTTTTACCCACAAAAAAGAAACCCGCACCCATCGGGGAGGTGGAGTTCCGAATCAACCCGGCGGCTAAGGAGTCCCGGATGTAGGTCTCCATCGATTCGCGTTCCGGACGTGAGAGGTTGTACAATCTACTTGACGGGTACTCAGCGCCCGGAATCAAATCGATGGCACAATCGTACGGTCGGTGCGGGGGAAGAGTGAGTGCCAGATCTTTGCTGAAGACGTCAGCAAGATCATGGTTCACCTCGGGCACCGCCGTCAGATTGGGGGGGACTTTGACCTCCTCTTTAGCTGTGATTCCGGGTGGAACCGAGGATCCAAGACACTCCCGGTGGCAGGTTTCACTCCACTGCGTCACCACCCCAGACGGCCAATCAATCCGGGGATTGTGCTTCACCATCCATGGAAATCCCAGAATCACTCGGGAGGTAGAAGGTGTCACAAAAAACACGATCTCCTCCCTGTGATTCCCAGACACAACCAAGGTCACGGGCTGTGTCTGATGTGTAATTAACGGGAGTAGAGTGCCATCTAGTGCTCGCACCTTCAATGGTGAAGGCAGAGCCACCAGAGGAAGCCCTACTTCCCTGACCCATCTGCTATCCAACAGATTCCCTTCTGACCCCGTGTCTACCAGTGCTGGGGCGTGAAGGGTTAAATCCCCACTCAGGATTGTTACTGGGATTCGTGCTGATTTATGGGTTTTCCCCGTGTACATATTATGGCCCACCCTTAACCCAGTTCCTAAGGATGGGCGTTGGAGTTTGATCATTTGGGGCAGTCTTTTAACCTGTGCTCACAAGAGCCACAGAAAAAACACTCCCCGCAGGCCAGCCTCCTTTGTCTGATATTTGATTTTAATTTGGCCCTGCTCTTGTCCACAGCTTCGTCAGCAGGGGGAGCTGTTGCCACACGGAGCCCTCTGGCAGTGGAACGTGGGGAAGACGACACCCTTTCGGACCCGGAGGAAAGAGGGACGGCTTGAGCCCGACCATGCCCCCCGGCCTGCTCCCGACGGTGTTCATTCAACCGGTTGTCTAAGCGTATAACCAAATTGATAAGCCCGTCGAAATCTTGCGGTTCCTCCTTAGCCAGCAAATGCTCCTTCAGGACCGGAGACAGTCCGTTTACGAAGGCGGCGCGGAGCACAACATCATTCCAGCCGGACCTCGCAGCTGCGATGCGGAAGTCGACTGCATAATCGGCTGCGCTTCGGCGCCCCTGTCTCATTGACAGCAGCACGCTCGAGGCGGTCTGGCCTCTGTTGGGATGATCAAACACCTGTTTGAATTCCCGTACAAACCCAGCGTATGACGTCAGGAGCCACGAATTCTGTTCCCAAAGCGCCGTAGCCCAGGCGCGTGCCTCACCTCGAAGCAAATTAATCACATAAGCCACCCGGCTGGCATCTGATGCGTACATAACTGGACGCTGTGCAAAAACGAGCGAACACTGCATTAAGAAGTCTGCGCACGTTTCGACACAGCCTCCGTACGGTTCTGGAGGGCTTATGTAAGCTTCAGGGGACGGTGGGGGGGTTTGTTGAACGGCCAGTGGAACGTCTGTCTGTGGCCCAGAGCCAGCAGGAGGAGTCACTGCAGCAGCGCTCGAGTCGCGCGCTTCCACTCTGGCGGTGAGAGCCTCCACCCTCCGATTGAGGACTACATTCTGCTCGGCTACCAGATTTAACTGAGCGGTGAAACCGGTAAGGATTTGCTGCAGATCACTTACCACGCCTCCTGCTGACGCCTGCGCTCCTTGTTCTCCCATTGGCTATTCAAGCTGTGGTTGACGCCCCTCGGGATCCATGACGAATGGCCGAGAAATCCTGTTGGGAAGGTGTCGTAACACGGACCCGCAACAGGGGGCGCAAATGAACGGACAATGGATAAGACAAAGAGTAACAATTTAATGTTGTGAAACGCACAACTGGATACAGACAAAGATAATGCCAATTAAACACAAGGTGACGTGCAGGCAGGCTCGAAGATAGGAGACCTCTGGCGATCGGAGAGCCGGGACCCACACAGCTTCCACCACCAACGGCCTGAAGAACACCGGAGCCGCCAAGTCCTGAGTCCCCAGGTGGTCACCGTCTTCTGTTGCAGACCCTGGTACTGCTGGCAGAAGATGAAAAACAGTTAATGGTGAGTGTGTATCCACACACCCAGTAATCCTTCACCTACAGATCTTCGAGGAGGGAAAACCTCCACCTCCGATACAAAGTCACCCGTGCAGCTCCTGACAGTGGCTCCTTGGATGGAGTGAGAGGCGAAGACGTCGCAGACTCTCACTGCACGCCAATCCAAAAACACTGAATCCTCAGGAATACGGCTGCACACAGAACAATTAGTTAACACTTAATCACAGCAGAGAATTACCTTCGACGGTAGTTGATTTCTCGGTGAGGAGGTGGAGTAATAATCCGGCTTTTGTAGGGACGTTGGTGATTGGTGACAGCTGGTGTAAATGAGTGACAGCTGTCACTCTCTGTCTCGGCGCCCTCTCATGCTTGAAGCCCGCACTCCAAGCAGGGCGCCGACTGGTGGTGGTGGGCCAGCAGTACCTCCTCTTCAGCGGCCCACATAACACACTCCTTCATTGGTTGAAGATTCAAAGCAAGGCTCGGTTGATTATATGGAAGAAACGAAACATTTGCGGTAAAACAGTTATTTAGCAACTAATCGATGACTAAATTAGTTGACAACTATTTTAATAATTGATTTTAATCGATTAACTCGATTAGTTGTTTCAGCTCTATTTCAAAGCATCACCAACGACTCGCCAATTATCACCCCATTTCTGCTTAAAACTAACTTAAAGCCCCTTTAACACCGGGCCCACTTCGAGTTGCGTCGTGCGGCGTCATGACGACGCCACATGGATGCAACGATTCAGAAACGACGGACTCAGCGAATTTGCGCGCACCTCTTTCATTACAAAATGTCCTTAAACAGTGGAATGTCCGCATAAACTCCTCATGCCGGCCTCTCCTGAATCTTCTCTGTTCTCTCACGACGTCCTGGGTCAACAGAGCCTTAAATTAGGATGATTTCAGCTTGAAACAGGCCGACGACGGCGCCTGGAAGCGCTGCAGGACGTCCCGCTCCGTGGGAAGTCCTTACAGCGACAGAAACACCCCATAATCTCTCATCAGCCGTTAAACTTTTCACCGAAAACCATCTGAATTTCTCGAATAGTGTCCACTCGGATATTCCTCACAGGTCCAGAAAAAATTTTGATAAAGCAACGCGCGCCGTCTCGAGCAGCGTGTGAAACAAACTAATTCAGCCGAGAGGGCGGGACCACATCTCACTCAAGGCCTGCCCACAGGGAAATGACGTCACCGACACGCGTGAAAAAATTCACGCATGCGCACGAGGGTTCAAGCATGATTGGTGTAATCGCATGTCAATCAAATCCATATAGTTTTTTTTTTTTTATAAAACTGCCGGTTAGTTTTATAAGATACCTCGTACAACGGTTTACACTCTGGCACAGCACATTGCGTACCAGTGCATGGATCAAATTCGTGCAAGCGTCAAGGCACCTTTATTACATCTGCCAAGGATGTAATAAAATCAGCAGCGTTTATTTGTCTGTCTGTCAGGTGGATTACGTCAAAACTACTGCACAGATTTTGATGAGATTTTCAACACAGATACATATTAGGCTATGAAAGACTCCATTAAATTTTGGAGGTAATTTGGATCCGAATCCATATCTGTATTCTGGATCAAGATTTCACTTTATATACGCTTTGAAGGATTACATCAAAACTACTTAACAGATTCTCACCAAATTTACGCCACAGATATATATTAGGGCATGGAAGACTGCACTGAATTTTGGAGGTGATCCAGATCCGGACTCTGGATCAAGATTTCCCTTTCTATAGGCTTTAAAGGATGTCTTCAAAACTACTTCATGGATTCTCACCAAATTTGCACCACAGACAGATATTAGGGCATGGAAGACTCTACTGAATTTTGGAGGTGATCCAGATCCAGATGGATGGATGAGATTTATTGTCTTTGTCATTACAAGTGCAACAACAACGAGATTACGTCCACACTCAAATTGCCACAGACAAGATACAGCAATGAATCCACAATTATTACATGTTTACTGTAATAATGGCACACACCAGAATTAAGACAACAGGTATACATTTGACATTGTTTATGTGCACTAAATGTAAAACAGTTCGTTTTCCAAATTGAGGCGATGTGAGTGTGTGGTAGCCACAACAACATGTCGTCGCGCTGCTGCTAGCTTGGGGGGAACAGGGGCCTACTGCAAACTGCACAGCCCCCAGAAAGGGAATGGAGTGGTGTGAGCAGGGGCCAGGATGGGGTGGTGGATGGGGACAGAAAGGGGGTAGGGACGATGTGAAGCATGCTTCAGTCTCTTGTCCTTGTGTGAGTCAGTTGTTTTTCTGTCCATGTGGGAATTAGAAAAGATAAAGGGCAGCCGAATGTTCACCAAGGCCGTGGACATTCTTCTGGAGGAAAACAACAGAACATTTTATCCTTCAGAGGCTGATAAGCCTGCCGTGTTTGTGGCTGAGCAGTGAAAAACACTTTTACAGTCTCACATGAACAAACCAGATCCCAATTATGAATATTTCCCGGTCTCTGAAATCTTCATCTGCAAGGAGCACATTTGCTCCGAGATGCCATCCAATTTGCGTCTGCGTTAACGCAGTCTGAGAATGCATCGCCTTGCCCAACTCATTAATCATGACGAACAGTTGAGGGGTCGTGGTTCTGGTGGCAGCCATCTTGCCAATTTTCCGGTAGGTCAGGGCAGCACATAAGCCAATAAGTTCAAGCCCTTCTACTATGAAACCAAATATAAATAAATCCTTGATGTCCTCCACAGAGAATGGCACAAAGCATGTGACTCGCCATGTCTCCCAGGCGTCGAGAACATAGCCCGCAGGGTAAGTTCCATCTGGGCACACAGGGTCCCCCGTCCCTGATCTTCTTGTAGAAAAAATGGTGTCAATAGCATTCAGAGACCAGCTGATCAATTCCATGGTTAATCCAATATAGTTTGAAGAAGATTGGCGGATATCAGAAATCTCTGATTGCTCTTGTTTTTCTATGCAGTTAACAGCACAGTGGCATGATAGTCACGCACCAGAAACAACAAGGAGGTGTGCAGTAAAGGATGGTAAGTGTACAGTCATATGGATCCGTAGGCTTGTTGTGCTTCGCCATAAACAAACAGTTAATCCTTTCATTTTTTTTAACAGGACTGAGCCGTAAGTGTAACTACCATATCGACGTTGATCCTCGCCATAGGCAGCACAAACAGCTTCCTATTACAAGATTCTAAATGCTGCTCATGAGTTTAATCAGGCTATGTGCTGCTTCTAAACCCAATTTCAAATGTGATTTCCCAGCTTTTTAGAATCCCACATGTAAATAAAAACACATTATTAAAGCAATGACAGGCCGGTTCATGAAGACTTAACGTCGTGGTTTCACCACGAAGGACAGAGAGAGAAAACAGAATTATGTCAAGAATGAAGGATCTGAAAGTGTCACTGCTGCAGGGGACCTGAGGCTCCAGAACATCCTTGCATTCGCCGAATGAAGTCTGTTTTCTTTTTTAACATAAGATTTCATAAGCACAGGTCATTTTAGCTGGAATAATATCAGCCTACAGCTAATATTGCATTACATAATCGTATCAGAGGACGGTGCCACAATATCTGTTCCGTCATCATTCTCCACTGCTCACCCATACACTGCTGCCGCTGATTAACCTCTCCTTTTTGCATCCTTCCTTCCAACTTTTACCTCATCACCCCATCTCTCAAACACTGCACCCTGTCGTCTCCTTCATGACCTTTCTGTCTGGTTAGACGCTCGTTCCGAGCTTTTGTCGGCTTGAGATAGGCGCAAGCGAGACACCGATAATTGAGACTATGAATAAGAAAGGTGCAGAAAAAAAAGGTGAAAGGTACAGAGAAAAAAGAAAATAAAGCCGGTGGAGGAAGGAGAGCTTAAGCTCCTCTGAAGGAGGAGACACCGACTTCAAAGAGGGAGAGATGGGGATAAGAAACGTTATAGTTCTGCTACACTGATAACCTTCAACCCTGAGTGTGCACAGACATCAATCAGTGTGAGTGGCAGCAAAGCAAAAAAGTCTTATAGCAACATACATAAGAAGCTGCTTTTGCATCCATCATACCAAATAAAATGAACCTCAACTAGGACTCGAGATCGAAGCCTAAGTTAGTAAAGATAGTCGTTTGAAGGCATTGCTTAGGAACATCCAATTCTCACTCTAATTCTGAGACTGAAAAACTCCATCAGACTACAACTCCTCAGTCAGGGGGAGAAGGAGTAACAGGAAGACAGAGGACGGGAAGCAGAGGCACAGGAGTAGCCAGTAAACCAGTAGCGAGCAGTATTTCTGTATTTTTTACTTTCATGTTTCATAGTCTGTGTGCTTCTTACCCTGTGTCCTGCTATGCAATGCTGCTGGAACCTCAATTTCCGTAAGGGAGCGTTCCCAAGGGATCAGTAAAATTATATCTAATTGAATAATTGATAGAAGTCCTCGAGGCCCATTGGCACTGGTGATTATCCGGGATTTCGTAGTGTAATGGAAATGAGTCTGTGACTTCCCCTGGACAGGATGCCAATCCTTTTATATGTTACTTTCACAGCCAAGGCCTGTAACCATTTACAGCTGGACAGGGACACTGCAGATGAAGTGTCTTGTTCAAATGACACAGGTCAGACTGCATGACCAGGACTCAAACCCAGGTCTAGATATTAGTAGCCCAACTCCATATCCCACTCAGCGACATCATCTGCACTGATTGCTAACATGGTTTTAATATGACTAGAGAGAGAGAGAGAGACAGAGGGAGAGAGAGAAGTACAACCCCAATTCCAATAAAGTTGGGACATTGTGAAAAATGTAAATAAAAACAGAATACATTGATTTGCAAATCCTCTTCAACCTACATATATTCAATAGAATACACCACAAAGACAAGATATTTATTGTTCAGACTGATAAACATTTTTGTTTTTGTGCAAATATTTGCTCATTTTGAAATGGATGCCTGCAACACGTTTAAAAAAAGCTGGGACAGTGGTATGTTTACCACTGTGTTACATCACCTTTCCTTCTAACAACACTCAATAAGCATTTGGGAACTGAGGACACTAATTGTTGAAGCTTTGTAGGTGGAATTCTTTCCCATTCTTGCTTGATGTATGACTTCAGTTGTTCAACAGTCTGGGGTCTCCGTTGTCGTATTTTGCGCTTCATAATGCGCCACACATTTTCAATGGGCGACAGGTCTGGACTGCAGGCAGGCCAGTCTAGTACTCGCACTCTTTTACTACGAAGCCACGCTGTTGTAACACGTGCAGAATGTGGCTTGGCATTGTCTTGCTGAAATAAGCAGGAACATCCCTGAAAAAGACGTTGCTTGGTTGGCAGCATGTGTTGCTCCAAAACCTGGATGTACCTTTCAGTATTGATGGTGCCATCACAGATGTGCAAGTTGCCCATGTCATGGGCACTAACACACCCACATACCATCATAGATGCTGGCTTTTGAACTTTGTGCTGGTAACAATCTGGATGGACTTTTTCCTCTTTTGTCCGTAGGACACGGTGTCCATGATTTCCTAAAACAATTTGAAATGTGGACTCATCAGACCACAGCACACTTTTCCACTTTGTGTCTGTCCATTTCAAATTACCTCAGGCCCAGAGAAGGTGGCGGTGTTTCTGGATGTTGTTGATGTATGGCTTTGCATGGTAGAGTTTTAACTTGCACTTGTAGATGTAGCGACGAACTGTGGTAACTGACAATGGTTTTCTGAAGTGTTCCTGAGCCCACCCGGTAAGATCCTTTACACCAGGGGTGCTCAGGTTCGGTCCTCGAGAGCTACCTTCCTGATACTCTTAGTTGTCTCCCTGCTCCAACACACCTGAATCCAATGAAAAGCTCATTAAAAGCCTGCTAATGAATCTTTCATTGGTTTCAGGTGTGTTGGAGTAGTGAGACAACTAAGAGTATCAGGAAGGTAGCTCTAGAGGACCGAACTTGAGCACCCCTGCTTTACACAATGATGTTGGTTTTTAATGCAGTACCTGTTATGTGTCGACGCGGGTTGAGGAGCGGACCTGCGTCTGACGGAACCCAGCGCCAAAATAACCAGAAAGCGGTTCCAATAACAAAACAATTTATTTTTCCACCCTCTGGTGCATAACAAAGTGTATGAACAAAAGATGCGTCAGTCTGGTGGAGTGAAGGCTGGCACGCTCTCCGGCGCCTAAAAGGATCGAAGCCCGGCGCTTCTGGACCCACGTTTACCGCCAAACACCCCCCAGGTGGACACGACAAACCGACTCTCTGCGAAGGATAGAAAAGGTGAGGTAAGTCAGCAGCTACAACCAATATCCTTCAAAAGGCACACACTATCAGCAACACATTCAGGTATGTATTTAAGCTTTATGTAAATGAGCAGCTTCTCACAACAGGTGGAGGATCACCAGTCCGCACGCCACGGCAGTGAGAAGCGAGCTGCACAATTCTCATCACAATTCAAATATACTGCGTAACAAAATACCAAGTTACTATCAACAATTAGTCAAACAATTAATCACATCTGATGTGTGCTGACAGCATGTGTCCCTCACCCTTCCTCCTTCACAGGCACGATATGTCAAACCCAGGCACGGTCCTCAGCGTCTCACAAACGAACATCACAAGGTCGAGTTCCCGGCAATTCTGCTTGAATCACACATGGCTTAAATGCAGAACGCTATCTCATTATCTGCTTCAGCTGAAAGTCTTTAAGGTTGCACGTGAGCACCATCCACAGGTGCTGCACATAACGTTGATGAGGGTGAAGGACTCTTCTGCCAGCACCCTCTCCACAAACAACATCAGTTTGCATACCACCTGGAGAGCAAAGAAAAGAAAAGAACACCAAAATGTCCAGCCACACCCCCCCAACACACAACAGTACCGCCTGAGGGATCGAAGTTCACAGGCATTCAATGTTGGTTTTCGGCCATGCCGTTTACATGTAGAAAGTTCTCCAGATTCTCTGAATCTTCTGATTATATTATGGACTGTAGATGATGGAATACCTAAATTCCTTGCAATTGAATGTTGAAAAACATTGTTCTTAAACTGTTGGACTATTTCTTCATGCAGTTGTTCACAAAGTGATCCTTGCCCCGTCTTTGCTTGTGAACGGCTGAGCCTTTTGGGGATGCTCCTTTTATACCCAATCACGACACTCACATGTTTCCAATTAGGTGTTGTTTGAGCATTCATCAACTTTCCCAGTCTTTTGTTGCCTGTCCCAACTTTTTTGAAATGTGTTACAGGCATCCATTTCAAAATGAGCAAATATTTGCACAAAAACAATAAAGTTTATGAGTTTGAACATTAAATATCTTGTCTTTGTTGTGTATTCAATTAAATATAGGTTGAAGAGGATTTCAAATCAAATCAATTTTATTTATATAGCGCCAAATCACAACAAACAGTTGCCCCAAGGCGCCTTATATTGTAAGGCAAGGCCATAAAATAATTACGGAAAAACCCCAACAGTCAAAACGACCCCCTGTGAGCAAGCACTTGGCAACAGTGGGAAGGAAAAACTCCCTTTTAACAGGAAGAAACCTCCAGCAGAACCAGGCTCAGGGAGGGGCAGTCTTCTGCTGGGACTGGTTGGGGCTGAGGGAGAGAACCAGGAAAAATACATGCTGTGGAGGGGAGCAGAGATCAATCACTAATGATTAAATGCAGAGTGGGGCATACAGACCAAAAAGAGAAAGAAACACTCAGTGCATCATGGGAACCCCCCAGCAGTCTAAGTCTATAGCAGCATAACTAAGGGATGGTTCAGGGTCACCTGATCCAGCCCTAACTATAAGCTTTAGCAAAAAGGAATGTTTTTAGCCTAATCTTAAAAGTAGAGAGGGTGTTTGTCTCCCTGATCTGAATTGGGAGCTGGTTCCACAGGAGAGGAGCCTGAAAGCTGAAGGCTCTGCCTGCCATTCTACTCTTACAAACCCTAGGAACTACAAGTAAGCCTGCAGTCTGAGAGCGAAGCGCTCTATTGGGGTGATATGGTACTATGAGGTCCCTAAGATAAGATGGGACCTGATTATTCAAAACCTTATAAGTAAGAAGAAGAATTTTAAATTCTATTCTAGAATTAACAGGAAGCCAATGAAGAGAGGCCAATATGGGTGAGATATGCTCTCTCCTTCTAGTCCCTGTTAGCACTCTAGCTGCAGCATTTTGAATTAACTGAAGGCTTTTCAGGGAACTTTTAGGACAACCTGATAATAATGAATTACAATAGTCCAGCCTAGAGGAAATAAATGCATGAATTAGTTTTTCAGCATCACTCTGAGACAAGACCTTTCTAATTTTAGAGATATTGCGCAAATGCAAAAAAGCAGTCCTACATATTTGTTTAATATGCACATTGAATGACATATCCTGATCAAAAATGACTCCAAGATTTCTCACAGTATTACTAGAGGTCAGGGTAATGCCATCCAGAGTAAGGATCTGGTTAGACACCATGTTTCTAAGATTTGTGGGGCCAAGTACAATAACTTCAGTTTTATCTGAGTTTAAAAGCAGGAAATTAGAGGTCATCCATGTCTTTATGTCTGTAAGACAATCCTGCAGTTTAGCTAATTGGTGTGTGTCCTCTGGCTTCATGGATAGATAAAGCTGGGTATCATCTGCGTAACAATGAAAATTTAAGCAATGCTTTCTAATAACACTGTCTAAGGGAAGCATGTATAAAGTGAATAAAATTGGTCCTAGCACAGAACCTTGTGGAACTCCATAATTAACCTTAGTCTGTGAAGAAGATTCCCCATTTACATGAACAAATTGTAATCTATTAGATAAATATGATTCAAACCAATGCAGCGCAGTGCCTTTAATACCTATGGCATGCTCTAATCTCTGTAAAAAATTTTTATGGTCAACAGTATCAAAAGCAGCACTGAGGTCTAACAGAACAAGCACAGAGATGAGTCCACTGTCTGAGGCCATAAGAAGATCATTTGTAACCTTCACTAATGCTGTTTCTGTACTATGATGAATTCTAAAACCTGACTGAAACTCTTCAAATAGACCATTCCTCTGCAGATGATCAGTTAGCTGTTTTACAACTACCCTTTCAAGAATTTTTGAGAGACAAGGAAGGTTGGAGATTGGCCTATAATTAGCTAAGATAGCTGGGTCAAGTGATGGCTTTTTAAGTAATGGTTTAATTACTGCCACCTTAAAAGCCTGTGGTACATAGCCAACTAATAAAGATAGATTGATCATATTTAAGATCGAAGCATTAATTAATGGTAGGGCTTCCTTGAGCAGCCTGGTAGGAATGGGGTCTAATAGACATGTTGATGGTTTGGAGGAAGTAACTAATGAAAATAACTCAGACAGAACAATCGGAGAGAAAGAGTCTAACCAAATACCGGCATCACTGAAAACAGCCCAAAGATAACGATACGTCTTTGGGATGGTTATGAGTAATTTTTTCTCTAATAGTTAAAATTTTATTAGCAAAGAAAGTCATGAAGTCATTACTAGTTAAAGGAATACTCGGCTCAATAGAGCTCTGACTCTTTGTCAGCCTGGCTACAGTGCTGAAAAGAAACCTGGGGTTGTTCTTATTTTCTTCAATTAGTGATGAGTAGTAAGATGTCCTAGCTTTACGGAGGGCTTTTTTATAAAGCAACAGACTCTTTTTCCAGGCTAAGTGAAGATCTTCTAAATTAGTGAGACGCCATTTCCTCTCCAACTTATGGGTTATCTGCTTTAAGCTGCGAGTTTGTGAGTTATACATTGATTTGCAAATCAGTGTATTCTGTTTTTATTTACATTTTACACAATGTCCCAACTTTATTGGGATTGGGGTTGTAAGTCCTCTACAGGCCCAGAGGACCGCTGGTGCTTATCCCCATATTCCACAGAAAGAAGTAGATGAGTTTATGACTCTCTCTGGATGGGATGCCAGGCTGTTACAGGTTACTTCGCCAACCAAGACTGGTACCCATTTGCAGCTGGGTGGACTAGTCTAGTATGATGTCATGACTAGGACTCAACCCCAGGACTACATATTGATAGTCAAGTCAAATCTGGGGGCATGCGCTGGTGCTGCGCTTGCCATATCCACAACACCACAAAACCACCTTGGGTCCTGGATGGCAACCACCCAAGCAAACAACAGGTCCAGTCCCACATCTCTAAATTAACTATCCATCTGCCACAGCTAGTTGAAACAGAGGCATTCCCTGGGCCTTCTCCAGCCACTGGGGTCCTCAACACTGAGGCGCTAAAGAAAAGCATGCCACCTGGCTAAAATGTTGTTGCTAAAATTCCGTCACCACACACATCCTCCTCATCGGAGTATTCCAAAATAACCATTTGTTTATCACTAAGTCATTCCAGCAGTACCCAAGGATCCTCTGAAGAGACCTGGTACCAAATACGTCCAGTCGGCACCATAAGTCATTGGTTAGTGTCAAAGTCTCACAGCCCTACATCAAGACAGGATCGTGGGCATGCATCCCCTTGGCCTTCTCCAGCCACTGGAGTCCTCAACACTTAGGCACCTGTGGGCTGGATGATACATAGACAAACAGGCCACATGGCCAAAATGTCAAAGTTGCCATTCCCTCAAAATGCAAGTGATACTCCTCATCTTAGTCTCTCTTAGCAACTGCTCGTTTGATACAAAGTCAAGGATCCTTTGAAGACACCTAGAAAAAAAGGCATTCAGTCATCACCTTAGGTCATTGGTTAGCGTCCAAGTCTCACAACCATACAGCAAGACAGGTAGCACCAGAACAATAAAGACATTGACCTTCACCAAACACCTCTGTCCAGTGACCTCATGGCTCCATAAGCTCTTCCGAGCTGCCTCTCGATCTCAAAAGCTGAAGATCCAGATATATGAACTTTACCGCCAAGATCAGTGAATGTCTCTGCAAGTTCAACACTTTCACTACAAAAAGACACACTTCTGATGGCCAAATCCAGGAAGTTGTGAAAAGCCTGACTCTTACATAATATGAACTTTAACTTGTCGGCCTCTTGTACAAAGTCCGTGTAATATCCCATTTGTGTTCTTGTGTACAGCTTCTCCGATGTCTGAGTCAGCAGCTGGGCTTCCATTACAGATTCAGAGAAATGTTAAGCAAGATTTTCAGAATGTCAACAAAACACTATAGTGAAGTGACAGTGTTTCTATTGAGTGATGGAATGTGCCTGCTGGGTTTAGTCCAGTCGCGGTAAATATCACTCCATCGAGGCTCGTGAGAACAGTCATGGCAACGTACGGGTAAATCCGACTAAATATTGCCATTTCGTTGTTTCTTTCAAATTCAGTATTGCTGTAACGTTATCGCTTGAAAGGTTTAAGAGGGTCTTCACCTGTTCCTCCGTCTTTCTATACGTCATGTGACCTGTAGTAACAGAAAAAACTGTTATCATTGCAGCTTTTTCAGAATACGCGTTTCCATACAGAGTATTTTTGATTTGGTGCCTCAAAATGCCTGATTTGGAGGGTAACGGAAACCCGCCCAATGAGTGAATACAGCAGGTTGCTGACCTGAAGATTGACAGCGGGTGAGTGGGTGTGTTGGTGACGTTCTATCATGCGACTGCCACGAAACCAAAAGAATGCAAAAATCTCAAGGATACACATGACGGCCGTCAGTAAACTGAAGAGAGAAAATGGTCTGCCAGTAAGAGACAAACTAAAGGAAAGAACAAAGAGGAGACGGTTGTGTGTTTGTGAGAGAGAGCAATGCAAAGTGTCTCCAGACGTCCAGACTTTCAGCTGACACGGTAATTAAATATGGAACTCTTGTGTGCACAAGCTGCTTTCCACTCATTTCAACCTCTTACGCTCTGGTTGGCCGTGTATAATTTACCACATGAGGGTATTTGCTAATGGTTAAATTGTCACATACACACAAACTACATTTACCCCAAAGTCAGGATTAAAATTTCATGCTCAAATCCAAACACCTTGTGCAGACACGTGCACACACTTAACGAGTCGTACCTCTACGAAGACGAAACACGGGATGATGGAGTAGCTGCGCAGGGTGTTGTTTGACGCCATCTTGTCCCCAACCTGGAGACGACGACTCCTCAGGATTTGCCGCCGCTCACTCTGCAGAGACGGGAACATCAAGTGTTAACGCTGGTTATTGTGATCTGTTCGGCTGGTTGAGAAAACAATGCAGTAAAATTTTCATGATCTGTCCAACTGCTGCTGGGTGGTATGAACAAAAATTTGTATCAGAGTATTTTTTTTTCCCCACAGTATTTTATTTATTTATGGCATGACTGTGTCTTTGTATAGATTTGATGCTCCTGTCAGCACCAGAGGGTTAGGGCTCAGGCCCTGAGCCCAACTGGTACCAGTACTAATCTCCTGATTGTACACACACCAGTTTGTCTACATTTCAGTATTCAAACTACATATCAGTCAGCCTACATACTGCGTTACCAAATGTGTTGGTAACAAAAATTTACCAAATTCACCCAAAGATTTTTTGCATCATCACCAAAGCCCAGTGGGCCTGAAAACTTCAGCAAGTACACGTTAAATAATGACAGTCAAGTGAGAGTAAAGTAGTAAAGTTAAATGTGTAAAGCTATTGATTATCTGAATGTGATTCACAATGAAAACACTGCATTGTAAACACAGAGGAGGGTCCCCCATGAAGAGTCAACATGTCATTGCAGTGTGCAAGTATTTGTTACAGGACTTCGCTGACATTCATGAAAGTTTTTCTTAAAATCAGAATTAAACATCTACACAAAATAGAGTTGCATCTCTACTTTTTGCAGATGATGTGGTTCTGTTGGTTTCATCGGGCAGTGACCTCCGATACACACTGAGCAGGTTTGAGGCCCAGTGTGAAGCGACTGGGATGAGGATCAACACCTCTAAATCTGAGACTATGGTCCTCTGTCGAAAAAGGGTGGATTATTACGAAGTGGGGGTAAGCTGCAGCATGAGATTGGGCCAGTGTCTGATGTTTTACGGACGCTGTACCAGACTGTTGTAGTGAGGAAAGAGCTGAGCTAGACGGCAAGACTCTCAATAGTGAACCGCAGCCCCTTTTGAACCCTCTGTGATATCGTGGAGATGGGGATCTCAATTTAATATATACACAGCATAACGTCACATGGATAAATGGCGTACTGTTTTGTTTTCCACTGCAATCACTGAAGCAATCGCAAAAGTATTTTTTGCGGTTCCCAGTGGAGAAGAAAAGACAAAACGAGCGGGAGACATCGTGTCGGTAACTGTTAGCCTACGCAGCTAACCAGAGTAGCTCCGTTCTCTTGCCTGCAAAACCGCCTCGACACGTTTGAGCTCCAGATCATAAACAAACCGCAACACATGTCCACTTTCCCACCACATCGTCACTTTTTCTTTGCATTTTCACTTTGTTTGTGTATAATATTCCCAAAAAAACATTGAAATTGCCGTGGTTGGTCCCCTGAAAGTAGAGAAATTATGTCATATGCATCATATTTTACCCCTTTAGTGCCCGCCCCCAAACGAGACTGCAGTCTCCTATTTGCCAAGTTGATTTATGCTCCTATCCTCTTATGGTCATGAACTTTGGGTAATGATCAAAAGAATAAGGTTTCAGATACAAGCGACAGAAATGAGATTCTTAGATTCCTCTGTCAGGTATCTGGACTTACTTTCTGGGACAAGGTAAGAAGATCAACTATCTGGGAGTGACTCAGAGTAAAGTAGCTGTTTATTTGAATCAAAGGGAGCCAGTTGAGGTGGTTAAGGCATCTGGTGAAAATGCCCCATGGTCATCTCCTTAGGGAGGTCTTCCAGGCACATCCAACTGGGAGGAGACCCGGGGGAAGACACAGGACACGTTGGAGGTATTATATTTCCCAGCTGGCTTGCGAATGCCTCGGGATCCGAATGCCTCGGGTTGAGCTGCTTGGTCTGCTGCCACTGCGACCTGGAATAAACATAACCCATTTTGTCAAATACGCCTTATGCCTGATGCCTTATGGGGCAGTACTGGTGCAACACCTCATCCAGTCTTGTAATATCAAAGAAGGTGGTGATATTCTACATTGTCATTATAACGACATATCTTTGGTTGAGGTTATACAGTCGTTTGAGTCCATAACTGGTCTTACTGTCATTTTCTAGTGACGTTTTGTTTGCTGTACAAAATCATGCCTACAAACTATATATTTTTCTGGCATTACATTTCTTTTGAAAAACTACAGATACACCTCTTTCAACCAAAAAAAAAAAAAACAAACATATTATTGGGTATATCACAATGGACATGGCTACAGGTACAAGAGTCATATCGAAGTGGTAGTGGCAACAGATGTGAGACTTTTCCACTTAGTGGCACTCCAACACTCAGAGCAGCTACGTCAGAATCCAGGACCTGGTTTAATAAAGCCGAGGTTCAACAGCAATACCGTTTACATATGCCTACACTCCTCTTCATCATGGACATGATAGCTCCAGCCATCAACCACCAAACAAGGAGGAACAATGCCCTGTCAGCCCTTCTTCAAGTTTTGATTACGGTGAGGTTTTATGCCAGTGAGAGCTTCTTCCATTTTGGAGAACGTAGAGGCCTTTTATCCAGGAGTGCTTCTCTTCTGGTGTGGCCATGGTTGTAGCAGACAACCAACCCGTAAGGAAACAAAATTCTTGCACATTGGAGGTGTTTCTTGCCAATGGCATTTGCAAGACCGCTTATGCCCGTGAAAAATGGCGACTAACATTAGATGGCTAATCTACACATTTAGCCATCTATGTGAAACGGAGATTAGATGGCTAATGTTGGGCGACTAACCTTAGTCAACTAAGTAAGTTTAGTAGACTGAAAGATTAGACTGCTTTATGAAACCGGGACCAGTCGCATTAACAAATAGAGGTCTTAGTGAATCTCTACTGTATTAACATTAACAGTAAATGACCACCAGGTGGAGATATTGTTCCATTTCAAGAACCTTGAGTATAAGGTACTGTGATACGCTAATGACAATGGCCAACCTGCTGCTTATATTAGTAGATGTATGTAGTACTTGTATGTACAATTAACCCAGTAGCGCTTTGTGGTGATTCTCTATCATAACCATGTTTTTACTTTCTGTGGCTACAAAACACAAGATTTCATCTGATTTTCACCAGAGAAATTTTACATTGTTGGAGGTTGTTTGTTTTTCATGAAACCTCTCACAAAGTGTTGGTGCTGCAATACTCTGTCAAAGGCAGCATGGTGCTATCTGGTTCTGTCGTAGCTGCTCAGGATGTCTGATCACCACTGCACGGAAATGTTTTATACTTGAAGCCACGGCCAATTGGGACACAACTCTCATACCTGGAGCCACGTCCTATCACAATGGCAGATGTTTATAATGAACACAGATTTAAGCACTATGAATGAAAAATTGGAATGAGAGCAACACAAGCTGTAGCACTGACTCTTAAAGACGTGTCCTGCTGCTGAACCCCAGGTGAAGTTACATGAAGAGATCCAAATCGTCATGAAACTTTCACCTTGATGTGAACAACAGTGAGCTGTAGACAGACGGCCTGATGCCAGCAGGTTGAATCAGTGTCTGTCATGTCTCACCAAACACTCAGTCCACGATAATCAACCTGACATCAGCTGGCAACTATCCGACCATCTCACAGTGCTTAAAGTTCAACAAAACACAAATCTGTTGGTGCCCAAAAACTTCCTCCAGCTGAAAGACGACCTTTTTCACTAAAACTACAAACACCCGATAAAATAAAGTCACTGCCATACAAATAAAACTACTTTGACAAACAAAAACTGTTCCACTAAAAAAGTGTACTTGTTTGTAACATCCTGTGACTTCCATACAGTGCAACTTGTGTACCAATAAATAAAAAATAAAAAAAAATGCAAAACGCACTTTCATTAGTAGTAATGATTATTTAGAATTGGGCTTTTCCATGAACCAATGCACAAACCAACAAAATAACAATAATAAAATAATATTATTAAAAATAATTAAAAAAAATAAATGCCAACAACAAAAGTACATTACAACAATGCAAAAAAAAAAATCATAATCCTCAGTTACAGAGCAGACTTAAAAAAAATTTTATTGGTGTGTTTACAATGTTGTAGTCCAGCACTCTGTGTTCATCTGGCAATTTCTTGTGTCAAAACCCCATCAAATAACATCCAATATGTTGTGCAATGCACATTTATTTGATTGTCTTGCATATTTTTGGACTTTAGAAGTCCTTAAATTAAGTAACAGCACAGAATGTGGTGTGTACATGTGCTACACCATTGTTAAGCTCACCCACAGACAAACATTAGGTTACAAAGTGAGTTCCACAGAAGAAAAGTGTGAATTACACTCCCGTCCAATTTATATTTACTTTTTTGTTTGTCCTCTTCACAACGCATTTTTGACAGGTACACCTTATACTCTGCAAAATACATAAATAATGTCAGTGCCCCCTGAACTCATACAAGAGGCTGTGAGATGAATTGCTTCCCAAATATGCATCACGTAATCGCACTTTAAAATGCCATGGATGCACGGATGGACTGATGTGCTGAAACGGATTGAAAGCGTAGGTCAAATTTAGGGTTCTCTCAACTAGTACAAGAGGTTTGCAAGATAAGCTTAGAACCCAAATATCTTGGCTCTGCAACAACTTGCTGTTGAGTATTTGCATAGTGCAGTGATACAACAGGAGGCCAAAATGAAAGAGTACATGAAAAACACCAGCAAGAAGAAAACCTGCAGCATGATTGAAGTGACTGGAATGTGTTGTCACTGAGATACTTGGTACCCTCACTTCGTCTCACGTCGGAGGTTGCAACTGAGCGTGTTGATCCGTCTTGATGAGTAGTGATCCTTAATGACAACATGACAACGTTCGTAGTGGTTCCTGTGATGGTTCTTGGAGCCCAAACTGTGTTATTACGAAGTGACACGGAAACTGTCAAGTTTTGACACGACTTGTAACGCGGCATCACATTTCACTGCGCGCCACGACAAATTAGTTTTCTGTCACGTGCGTACAATTAAACTCGGCTCCACAGCGTTCAGTTTGATGCAGTATGCCGAAGAGGAACAGTGACACAAAGTCAGCCAAGTGTCGTTCCACAGTTCCTGCTGAAGCTCCTCAGGATGCTCCTGCAGGTGTTCTACCTGCTGTTATTGAGCGGGAGGACAAGTCTGAGCCAGAGGAGCGAAAGGAGACTCACGTGCAGCCAGACATCTCTGCACCTCCTCCAGTCCGGCAGAAGAAGCAGCGAGCGCACAATTAAACCCTGCTGCACCACATTCAGTTTGATTGCTGACACCAAGTCGGCTAAAAGTCTCATTTCACACGCTCCTGCAGGTGTTCCACCTGCTCCATGTGCCTGATGTTTGGGAAAAAGTGCGAGACGAGAGCCGCATGAAGCCACACATCTGGCTCTGTCCTCCTCCTCCTCTCTGCACCACTCCATGGCACAGAGCCCAACTACGCATGCAGTCACAAAGTTCTTCTGAAAAACTGGAGCGACCTGAATTCGGTTGGATGAATATGGGTGTGTGTGTGGAGACAATTCACCTCGATCACAACGTGACAGAACTTAACGATGCGCTGTTACGCGCAATAGCATGCAATAGAGCGCAACAACGCGGAACACTATTCTTGACCGTGCGTAATGGTTCCTGATAATTCTCCAGCAACATGTGCCATTAATCGTAACGCGTGGTAACAGGTTGCAGCAGTTCCTGAGGACACCTGACGCCTCTGCCCCGAATCATCACATTCGTGATCAGCGGCCAAGAATGTAAACTTCGTGGCATTCAAATCAAACCAAATCAATTTTATTTATATAGCGCCAAATCACAACAAACAGTTGCCCCAAGGCGTTTTATATTGTAAGGCAAAAGCCATACAATAATTACAGAAATACCCCAACAAAACGACCCCCTGTGAGCAAGCACTTGGCAACAGTGGGAGGAAAAACTCCCTTTAAACAGGAAGAAACCTCCAGCAGAACCAGGCTCAGGGAGGGGCAGTCTTCTGCTGGGACTGGCTGGGCTGAGGGGAGAGAATCAGGAAAAAGACATGCTGTGGAAGGATGTCATTCATGACTTGTCGTTATGTGTAAACACAGCATTACATTTAAGCAAAAAAAAGCTGGCTTTTAATACCTAGTGGTGATGTGACATGTTTTATTTTTATGTGATGATTGAATTTTACTGCATGTGTGTTTTGGATGCTTAAATGGCGGGGGATCAAGAGAGTTCTGGTTGGGGCTGAAAGGCTTTAGCCATGCTAATGCTTCCCAGAACCATTTAACTGAAAAAAAGTATGAAAGACCTAAATGAAATGGTGAGATGGTGAGGAGCTTGGCTCATTAATGTCCGCTACATAAAGATATTTTTTACTGTTGCTTTAAATTACATTGATCATTCAATAAATCTATCGATGTCAAGAATACAGAAGTTTCTGTTCTTGAAATTCTACTGAGGAATGATATATTCATGAATACCTTAAATAAACCCACATGTATGTACCACTAAAGCCTACAATAGTTTATCATTATCACACATAATCAACACGATACACTGACATCAACCTACACTGATGTTGGGTCCAAGGCTTTGCCTTTGTTATATTAACAGCAGTGATGCACAGCAACTAGTAAAAGCGCAGTATGACAACTTGTTGTGTGGGCTGCTGAAGAGGAGGTACTGCTGGCCCACCACCACCAGAGGGCGCCCTGCCTGGAGTGCGGGCTCCAGGCATCAGAGGGCGCTGCCGCCTCACAGGAGCAGCCAAGATGACAGCCGTCACCTATCAACTGAGACAGCTGACATCCATCAGCGGAGGGGTATATCAGCTGGACGGCATCTCCACCTCATTGCCGAGATATCGCTCTACCAAGGAGGTAACGAACTCAGCCAGCCATACGGAGTAATACCTTGTTGCTTGTGTATAAAACAACTGAAGACTGAGAAGGACGTATTTGGATAAGTACTCTTATTCCCACATTATAGTGTTGTGTCTGATTAGAGGTGGAGGTGGTGTTTTCCACCCCACGTGTTGTTGGGTGCAGCCGCACCCACATCTGACTGTTTCTGTTCCTCGCCAGCAGTACCGGATCCGACGAGCGGAGGCAGTGACCACCTGGGAGTTCGGGACTTGGCGGCTCCAGTATTCCCGGGGTTCGGTGGCGGAGGAAATCGGGTGGTTCCGGTTCGACTTGGACAGACGTCTCCTATCGTCGAGCCTGCCCACACGACACCGTTGGAATTCGACTTGTGACCGAAATTGTAATTTGTTGTGTTTGTTGTGCGTGTTCACAACAGTAAAGCTTTGTTATTTGACTTTCTTCATTGTCCGTTCATTTGCGCCCCCTGTTGTGGGTCCGTGTACTTACACTTTCCCAACAGGATATCTCGGCCAGTGTCATGGATCCCGAGGGGCGTCTACCGGCTGTTGAACGGCCAATGGAAGAACAGGGCACACAGGCGTCCGCAGGAGGGGTGATCGGTGAGTTGCAGCGGATCCTCACCGCTTTCACGACTCGGTTGGATTTGATGACCGAGCAGAACGTCCTCCTGAACCGCAGGGTGGAGGCTCTCGCCGCGCAGGTGGAAGCGCGCCCTCCGGGCGCCGCTGCGGCTCTCCCTCCCGTCGACCCTGTGCGTAACAGTGACGTTCCACTGGTCGTTCAACGACCCCTCCCACCTTCCCCTGAAGCATACATAAGCCCCCCAGAGCCGTACGGAGGCTGTGTGGAGACGTGCGCGGATTTCCTTATGCAGTGTTCGCTCGTCTTCGCACAGCGTCCCGTCATGTACGCGACCGACGCTAGCAAAGTAGCTTATGTGATAAATCTGCTTCGTGGTGAGGCACGCGCTTGGGCTACAGCGCTCTGGGAGCAAAACTCACGGCTCCTTCAGACATATGATGGGTTTGTGAGGGAGTTCAGAACAGTGTTCGATCACCCTAATAGAGGAGAAACCGCTTCAGCCGTGCTGCTGTCAATGAGACAGGGGCGCCGGAGTGCAGCTGCCTATGCAGTCGACTTCCGCATCGCGGCTGCGAGGTCCGGCTGGAATAGCACTGCCCTCCGCGCCGCCTTTGTAAACGGATTGTCGTTGGTCCTCAAGGAGCACCTGGTGGCTAAGGACGAACCGCGGGATTTAGATGGGCTCATCGATCTTGTCATACGATTAGACAATCGGTTAGAAGAGCGCCGTCGGGAACGAGACGAAGGGCGTGGCCGGGCACGCGTCGTCCCTCTCCCTTCCGGTTCCGACCGCGTTCCGCCCTCCCCACGCTCCACGGCCCCTGCGCTCCGTGCGGTTACAGCCCCCCTGCTGACGAAGCTATGGACACGAGTAGGGCAACATTTAGGGCACCAGTTACACAAAGGAGGCTGGCCCACGGGGCGTGTTTTGTTTGTGGCTCGATTGAGCATCAATTAAGAGACTGCCCCGAGTGGTTAAACACCAACGCCCGCCCCTAGAAACTGGGCTAGGGGTGGGCCGAGACATTCACGTGGGACACACCCACATCGCCACACGACTCCCAGTTACCATCCTGTATGAGGATTTAACCCTGAAGGCCCCAGCACTGGTGGACACGGGCTCAGAAGGGAATTTGCTAGACAGCAAATGGGCCAGGGAGATAGGGTTCCCTCTGGTGGCGCTTACCTCGCCTGTGCAGGTACGGGCGCTAGATGGCTCCCTACTCCCTCGAATCACTCACAAGACACCACCAGTAACTCTGGTGGTGTCGGGGAATCACCGGGAGGAGATCGAGTTTTTTGTGACTCCGGCCACCTCCCGTGTGATTTTAGGGTTCCCTTGGATGTTAAAACACAATCCCCGGATCGATTGGCCGTCCGGGGTAGTGGTTCAGTGGAGCGAGACCTGCCATCGGGTATGTTTAGGTTCCTCGGTTCCTCCCGGTTCCCAGGCTAAGGAGGAGGTCAGAGTCCCGCCCAATCTAGGGACGGTTCCGGTGCAGTACCATGACCTTGCGGAGGTGTTTAGCAAGGATCTGGCGCTCACCCTTCCCCCGCACCGCCCGTATGATTGTGCCATTGATTTGGTGCCAGGTGTTGAGTTCCCGTCCAGTAGGCTGTACAACCTCTCACGACCTGAACGCGAATCAATGGAGACCTACATCCGGGACTCTTTGGCTGCCGGGTTGATCCGGAATTCCACCTCCCCGATGGGTGCGGGTTTCTTTTTTGTGGGGAAAAAGGATGGCGGATTACGTCCATGCATCGATTACAGGGGGCTGAACGAAATCACGGTTCGTAACCGATACCCCTTACCCTTGTTGGATTCGGTGTTCACGCCCCTGCATGGAGCTAAGATATTCACCAAGCTTGATCTTAGGAATGCGTATCACCTGGTTCGGATCCGGAAGGGAGACGAGTGGAAGACGGCATTTAACACCCCGTTAGGTCATTTTGAGTACCTGGTCATGCCGTTCGGTCTTACAAACGCTCCCGCGACGTTCCAAGCATTGGTTAATGATGTCTTGCGGGACTTCCTGCACCGATTCGTCTTCGTATATCTTGACGACATACTCATCTTTTCTCCGGATCCTGAGACCCATGTTCGACATGTACGTCAGGTCCTGCAGCGGTTATTGGAGAACCGGCTGTTTGTTAAGGGCGAGAAGTGTGAGTTTCACCGCACCTCTTTGTCCTTCCTGGGGTTCATCATCTCCCCCCAACTCCGTCGCTCCTGATCCGGCCAAGGTTGCGGCGGTGAGAGACTGGCCCCAACCCACAAGCCGTAGGAAGCTGCAACAGTTCCTAGGCTTTGCTAATTTCTATAGGAGGTTCATTAAGGGCTACAGTCAGGTAGTTAGCCCCCTGACAGCCCTGACCTCGCCAAAAGTTCCCTTCACCTGGTCGGATCGTTGCGATGCCGCGTTCAAGGAGTTGAAACGGCGCTTCTCGTCTGCACCCGTTCTGGTGCAGCCCGATCCTAGTCGCCAGTTAGTGGTTGAAGTGGACGCCTCAGACTCAGGGATAGGAGCCGTGCTGTCCCACAGCGGGAAGACCGATAAGGTCCTTCACCCGTGTGCCTATTTTTCCCGCAGGTTGACCCTGGCCGAACAGAACTATGACGTCGGCAATCGAGAACTCCTTGCGGTGAAAGAGGCTCTTGAGGAGTGGAGACATCTGTTGGAGGGAACGTCCGTGCCATTCACGGTTTTCACTGACCACCGGAACCTGGAGTATATCAGGACCGCCAAGCGGCTGAATCCCAGGCAAGCCCACTGGTCACTGTTCTTCGGCCGTTTTGACTTCCGGATCACCTACCGTCCCGGGACCAAAAATCAAAGATCGGATGCTTTGTCCCGGGTACATGAAGACGAAGTCAGAACGGAGTCGTCGGATCCCCCCGATCCCATCATCCCGGAGTCCACTATCATGGCCACCCTCACCTGGGATGTGGAGAAGACCGTCCGGGAGGCCCTGGCACGAAACCCGGACCCCGGAACAGGGCCAAAGAATAGGCTCTACGTCCCACCAGAAGCAAGGGCTGCGGTCCTGGACTTCTGTCACGGTTCTAAGCTCTCCTGTCATCCTGGGGTGCGAAGAACCGTGGCAGTCGTCCGGCAGCGCTTCTGGTGGGCATCCCTGGAGACCGACGTCCGGGATTATATCCAGGCCTGTACCACCTGCGCCAGGGGCAAAGCCGACCACCGCAAGTCCTCAGGATTACTACAGCCGCTGCCCGTACCTCATTGCCCCTGGTCTCACATCGGCCTGGATTTTGTCACGGGCCTCCCGCCGTCCCAGGGAAACACCGTCATCCTCACGATAGTGGACCGATTCTCCAAGGCGGCCCACTTCGTGGCCCTCCCGAAGCTCCCAACGGCCCAGGAGACAGCGGACCTCCTGGTCCACCACGTCGTCCGGCTGCATGGGATACCATCAGACATCGTCTCCGATCGCGGTCCCCAGTTCTCCTCGCACGTCTGGAGGAGCTTTTGCCGGGAACTGGGGGCCACGGTCAGTCTCTCGTCCGGGTATCACCCCCAAACCAACGGGCAAGCAGAACGGGCCAATCAAGAGATGGAGCAGACACTACGTTGTGTGACAGCCGCGCATCCGGCGGCCTGGAGTACTCATCTGGCCTGGATCGAGTACGCCCACAACAGTCAAGTGTCGTCAGCCACCGGCCTCTCCCCTTTTGAGGTGTGTTTGGGGTATCAGCCCCCATTGTTTCCGGTGGTTGAGGGAGAGGTCGGTGTGCCCTCGGTCCAGGCCCACCTGCGGAAGTGCCGTCGGGTGTGGCGTGCCGCCCGTTCTGCTTTGTTGAGGGCCCGGACGAGGGCGAAGACCCATGCAGACCGGCGGCGGACCCCAGCCCCTACGTACCGCCCCGGGCAGGAAGTGTGGTTGTCCACCAAGGACATTCCACTGCAAGTGGCCTCCCCGAAATTAAAAGACCGATACATTGGACCGTACAAGATCCTCAAAATCGTCAATCCCGCCGCAGTGAGGCTTCAGCTTCCGGCCTCACTGCGGATCCATCCCGTGTTCCATGTGTCAAAACTCAAACCGCATCACACCTCGCCCCTCTGTACTCCCGGTCCGGCGCCACCTCCTGCCCGGATCATCGATGGCGAGCCGGCTTGGACGGTGCGCCGGCTTCTGGATGTCCGACGGATGGGCCGGGGCTTTCAATACCTGGTGGACTGGGAGGGGTACGGCCCCGAAGAACGCTCCTGGGTGAAGAAGAGCTTCATCCTGGACCCGGCCCTCCTGGCCGACTTCTACCGCCGCCACCCGGACAAGCCCGGTCGGGCGCCAGGAGGCGCCCGTTGAGGGGGGGGTCCTGTTGTGTGGGCCGCTGAAGAGGAGGTACTGCTGGCCCACCACCACCAGAGGGCGCCCTGCCTGGAGTGCGGGCTCCAGGCACCAGAGGGCGCTGCAGCCTCACAGGAGCAGCCAAGATGACAGCCGTCACCTATCAACTGAGACAGCTGACATCCATCAGCGGAGGGGTATATCAGCTGGACGGCATCTCCACCTCATTGCCGAGATATCGCTCTACCAAGGAGGGTAACGAACTCAGCCAGCCATACGGAGTAATACCTTGTTGCTTGTGTATAAAACAACTGAAGACTGAGAAGGACGTATTTGGATAAGTACTCTTATTCCCACATTACAGTGTTGTGTCTGATTAGAGGTGGAGGTGGTGTTTTCCACCCCACGTGTTGTTGGGTGCAGCCGCACCCACATCTGACTGTTTCTGTTCCTCGCCAGCAGTACCGGATCCGACGAGCGGAGGCAGTGACCACCTGGGAGTTCGGGACTTGGCGGCTCCAGTATTCCCGGGGTTCGGTGGCGGAGGAAATCGGGTGGTTCCGGTTCGACTTGGACAGACGTCTCCTATCGTCGAGCCTGCCCACACGACACCGTTGGAATTCGACTTGTGACCGAAATTGTAATTTGTTGTGTTTGTCGTGCGTGTTCACAACAGTAAAGCTTTGTTATTTGACTTTCTTCATTGTCCGTTCATTTGCGCCCCCTGTTGTGGGTCAGTGTACTTACACTTTCCCAACACAACTCACCAGACAGCTTGACAGTTTGAGTGGACATTCTGTGACAGGTGATTAGAATGCCAAAGTCTGGGGCATCAAGCTCACACTCCATCCATTTACTATATCTCTCATTCGCCACTGAAGCCTCGGGTGTTCCGGCGCTGAACAATCGAACCTCGTCACAGCCAAGCTTTAACACGATTTCTCTTTTCTCTCGCCTTGGGATGTCACAGTTTCAGAAGACGTTTTTCTTCCAATTCCTTGGGCCGGTTGATTTCAGTAAGGTGAAAAGCAATCAGATTGGCGTGCCAGCAACGTCACGCTCATCAAACAAGCAGCCTACAGGCGCTGTCAGGATTCATCAGCGCCTCTTCACTCACTCAGATACCCTGTGATGACTTTGTCTGACTGCTCAGACACGACAGGAGCTGACTGTTAAAACATGGAGTGCAGAAATATCATCTGATTGACCATCTCCTCTTCTCCAACTGAGTCTGAATGTCACTAAACTGTCACAGTGACAGTTTAAAGTCAGACACGCAACACGGAAAGTAAATATTGCCTTGTTTATCGCTGTCAGAGAGAAAATACAACCTCTCTTTAACCCCACGCTCACGTTAGCTACAAGTGACAACAAGCGACGGAGGCAATGCGATGACTCGCCGTTCATTTTCAGTCAGAGCAGGCGTTTTATAGCGATAACAGACAACAGTCTCTCTGCCACCAGACAGATGGGTCCAGAATATACCAGAAGCCTGATTTATGCAAATACTGAGCAACACAACACGGCGGCTGCCAATCAGAGTAAAAAAACAGCATGACATCAGCTGGCTGCTCACTCAAACAGAATGAATAAAGATGGCGGAAAACGCTCCAAAACTGATGATTTCTCCATATGGTTGACATTTTTCCTCATATACTTTGCAAATGTTAGTGAGAAATAAACACTTCTAAATGTAAAAACTGTTTTTCTAATCAGATAACGCCTCTGAACTGACTGACAAGATATCTTACAGCAATGTTAGCATGCTAACTAGCGATACAGGAATGTCAGTGTGAAAGATGTTAGACTGAAACAAATCAAAGCAAACTATGGTTCCGTTCAGTAGTGAAACATGAAGTAAAAACTCTCTAACCTTAATTCTAGCATGAAAGATTGTGCACATTAATGAACCACAAAGTGGCCACGCCCCAGGAACACCCATCTTGCAACAAATGCCAACTGCTTCTTGGCTTCATTTGTAGCTAATGTGTTCATAGGGTTAGAGCTTGTAAAGTCAAGTTTGCTTCATTATGATATTGATTACAACAAATGTTGTAGCATAGGGGCTTAGTCAGGATTAGGATCTGGTCATGCTAGCAGTTTGGCAGTGAAGGTTTGGGCTAAAACTTTCATATGCACCTTATATCACAATGATCTGGTGAGTCTAGTGGTCTATACCAGATCACGGTACTATTGGACTACCAGTACAAGAACATTTGGTATGCATGCCAGTAATCCCATACCCATATTTTTGATATATCAGTGCTGGATGTGGCGAGCCATTCGTCCTCTGTTTTGTGCAACAGCTCAAAGTTGATGAAACAGTTTGCCTTATCTCTGTGTCTTACAGTGGCAATGCAACAAACAAGAGCTGCACATCCGCAGTGAGGTTTACAAACATATTTTATGTTTTGTTTTCTTCACAGTCTGTGAGATCTCTGGCTGTGTCAATGTGGCTAAAACAGAACCTAAACATAGAGCAGTGCACCCGTGGCAAGTTTAAAAAAAACACTACTTGTCTTTGTTACACCCAAAGTCTCTTTCAGATGATGGCATGAGATAAAAGCATGGATAAATATTGTTTCATATTGAGTTTTGACAATCAATATAGAGCCCTAGGTGATTCACACAAATGCACTCGAGATTTAAAAAAACATGCTTAAAATAACTCACAACTATACAACAACAGAGGAAGAACAAAGACCCTACAGAATTGGACATTGTCTCGATCTCAAAGGCCGAGGACCCAGAGACATCACTGTCACTGCCAAGATAAGTGAATCGTTAATACGTTCTAGACTTTCATCCCATACAGATACACATGTGATGGGCAGGTCCAGGAAGTCACTGAAAGCCGGGGGCGTATTTTGGCTCCGACACTGTTCAATACTTGCATGGACTGAGTGTTGGACAGGTTTGTGGAGGAAACCAGCATCTTAGGTGCCTTTTTGGCAAGGAAAGGTCTACTGAACTTGACTTCATGGATGATGCTGTGATCTTTGTGGAATCAGTGGATTACTCAATAATGGACAGATTAAAATCATTTTTGTCCAGAGTGAAAAGTTAATCTAAAACTAAGGCCAAATCCCAAAGTTCTTCCTTAAGATACTCGGTTTCCAAAAGCTCAATTTTATTCATACATGTTGAAAGATGCAACCAAGAGCTCAGTTTCAAAAGCTCATTTCTCATTTTCCAAATGAGAAAATGCCAGTTTCGTGTGGCAGAAAGCAACAACAGGAAAATAAATGTATGTTTTTCAACAAGCCTTCTATTACTAATAATCATTAAACTTCTTGTGAAATGAAAAAGGTTCATCATAATGCAAAAATGACCTGCTGGAAGAATTGAACTTGTTCCATTTATTTATTATTGTAAAAGTAATTGTTTTTGTGTTTGCTTTTGATTCAAGTCTATATATTAATGAAATGTCTTTATTTTATGAAGGGTTGTTCCACAGGTGTATCATGATTACATTATATTTCATAAAATTGTCTTCCAAATTCAATTTGTATTTTAAGGGATTTCAAATCGGCAGCTCTTATAAACCTCAAGCAGTGAGAAGACGTGGTAGTTTTGCTTTTCATCCTAACAAATTTCATTAGCAACAACTGCAAATGCTGGCAGGTACATTTGCATATGTAGAATGTAAATTCTGATGTGTGGAAATATATTTTCCCAAACGCTTGAAGGCCTTTGTGCGTTGTGAGCGTGACTTGAAAGCTGAGCAGAGGTTTTGTTTAGTTTTGGGGTTTTTTGTTTAGTTTTTTTTCTTTCCTCATGCTGCCTCCAACATCTATGGATTTTGTTTTATATTTAGATCAAACACTCCGGGGCCGTCTGAGGTCTCACTTAGTTTCTCGTACAATTCCAACCATCAGAACCATCACAGGGCCGTCCTCCAGACCCCCTAAGAGACACACCAATCCATCTCTTTGGAGGTTTATCAGGATTACAAAAAAATCACAGAGGCTTGCAGTTTTTTTAATTCACAAGCACATTTCAAAGTTTGAGAGAACTGGAGAACAAAGTTACGGGGAGACACTACATCACCAACTACGAGGTCTGTCCAAAAAGTTATCGGACCTTTGGCTGGGAAAAAAAACTGGCTTACCTGGAGCGCTGGAAACCTAATCATGCTCGAAGTAGTCTCCTTGGGACTCCACACACTTCTCCCAGTGGTGTCGCCACTGTTGGAAGCATTCCAAGAAAGCCTCTTTTGGAATGGAGTGCAGCTCCGCCGTCGTTGCAGCCATAATGTCCTCTCTTGTCTCAAATCGCGTTCCTTTTAATGGTATTTTAAGTTTGGGAAGGGCCAGAAGTCGCAAGGGGCCATGTCAGGAGAGTAAGGCGCCTGTTGAACCACCGGAGTCTGGTTTTTCATCAAATAAGTCTGAATTAAATGAGAGGAATGAGTTGGAGCATTGTCGTGGTGGATGCGCCAATTCCTGTGGCCCACAACTCCCGTCTCTTGTGCCGCACACCATCACGTAGATGACGGAGGACATCCCTGTAATACTCCTTTGTTATTGTTTGACCCTGTGGTGCGTACTCGTGATGTACCACACCACAGGAGTCAAAAAAACAGTCAGCATCACCTTAACGTTGCTGCGCACTTTGGCGCGCCTTCTTCGGTCTTGGCGACGTGGAATGCTTCCACTGTGATGACTGGAATTTGGTTTCCGGGTCGTACAAGTACACCCAGGACTCATCACCGGTGATTATGGTGTCCATAAAGCTGGGATCACTTTGAATGGAGTCCAGCATGTCATGTGAGACTTCAACACGACATTGCTTTTGCTCCGCCTTCAGCAACTTTGGCACAAATTTTGCCGCCACTCGTTTCATGCCCAAATCTTCTGTCACGATGGAATGTGCCGAAGTCCTGCTAATGTCCACCTCTTCCGCAATTTCTCGGACAGTCACACGACGGTCCCGCATAACCACAGCGTGCACTTTGGAAATGATCTCCTCATTTCGGCATGTTAAAGGCCGACCGGAGCGCGGCGCGCTCTCCACCATTACGCGGCCGTCTTTAAACCGGTTATACCATTCCTTAATCCGTGTGGTGCTCATAGCTTCATCTCCGAAAGCCATCTGGATTTTCCGAATCGTTTCCACCTGGCTGTCACCCAGTTTGTAGCAGAATTTAATGCAATAGCGCTGCTCCAAGCGTTCGGCCATTTTCCTCACAAAAAAAAATCAGATGAGGGAGGTGGAGCACTCCTCCCACGGCGTGCTCACAGGCGAATGACGCAACCGACAGCGTGAAAAAACTCACGCATGCGCACGAAGGTTCAAGCTTGGCTGATGCAATCACACGTGATTCAAATCCATATAGTTTTTGAAAAAAATTAAAAGGTCCGTTAGTTTTTGGACAGACCTCGTACATACCGAGCCGTGCTGGAATATGCACTCTTAGAACTCTAGCAGGTAGCTCAGTAGGAGTTGGGCTACCAATATGTAGACCTGGACCCGGTTTCATGAAGCAGTCTAATATTGTTTACTCAACTATACTCACTTAGTTGACTCATTTTTTAATGTTAGTTGTTGCACAAAGCGCTTAGTTGGCTTAAGTTTCACATTATTAAAGTTTTTCGCCTGGTACAGAGGAGGCTAATCTTATTTTAGTCAACAAAGCTTCAGAGTCTTACATCAAAAAATGGCAGATATCATGTACCACCACTTGATAGAACACTCAAGAGCACCCCTACATCACTCGTATTCCTTCAAAAGGAGAACTTCCTCTGTTTTGGCCATGGTTGCAGCAGATGACTGTCATGATGTGTTAGTGACAGTTCTCACATTAGCCACAAGGCGTCGCTGTTACTCTGAGCAACACTGTGTGCACAAAAAGCTTGACAGAAGAAGAAGAAACTGAAGAGTGAAAACTTGCTAGGCTAAGAGCTAAGCACGTCTTCGGCAGATCATATGGGGCCGTAATGTTAATAATGCCAGTTAACGAAAAAAAGGCTACATAGTTCATGACAAGGACCAACCCGGAAGTAAACAAAGCTGTCGCGCACTGGAGCGGCTCTTGGCAACGGCACGTGTGAGGCTGTTATGCTCATGAAAACTGTGTTCTAAGGTAAGGACGGCTAATCTACAAGTTAACCATCAATGTGCAACGTGATTAGACAGATAATGTTGGGCGACTAATTGCAGTCGACTAAGAAAGTTTAGTATACTGAAGATATTAGGTTGCTTTACGACACCAGGCCCTGGTTTTGGATTTCCAGTCATGCTCCATGTCTGGGTCCTTGGAAAAGACACTTGATCTGCATTGTCACAGTCCACCCACTGAAAATGGGTACCAGTGTTTGCTCAGGAATTCAGTTTCGAAATCATAGTGGCTAAGTTCCCTCCTGGAAGACAGTAAGAAGAGGAGCCTACACTAAGATCTGGACATCGCAGCCTGTAATCTTGGGGATTCAATCCAGAACACAACTGAACTGTTGGATGTAGCTCAGAGAGATGGGAGCTGGACAGGCCAAGTAGCTAGACCTGGTTTTGTTCCGTAGTGCTGTTGCCTGTCTGTGTCCTTGGACAAGATATCTCTTCTGCAGCTGTTTCAGATGACCCCTGCACCCCCCAGGCCTGTAAACGGGTACCAGCCTTGGTTGACTCTGTGGAAATTGTATCAGCACCAATGCCCCTCAAGGTTTGTATAGGACTTACTTCTTATTATCAATGACGTGTGACGTTGGTGACAAGCCTTAAGGTTAACATGAAAATAGGTTAGGGTTTTAACTTTTTTGTACTTTTCCAAACTCTGCGATAAAAATATGTGTGTTGCAATGTCACTGCGATGTGCATGATTATCTAGAATGCACAACTACGTTTCTTGTGGTTTGTTTATCCTGAACAAACTTGTGGGAGGGTCAGAAACATTTTGGTGTTTATCTTGAACCAAATATACACCCTCATAACTGTTTTATTTTACCTCTGCATGCCTTTTGCAAATGCAAAAGCTAAAAACTAAGACATCATCCACACCGAGACCGGTTCAGGCCTATCAGCAGAAGTTTGGTATTGTATTTCCATTTCGTCCACTCGGAGCCAGCATTTTCAGAGCCTGAAAACTCTACTTTTTGAAAATGGGTCCCAGAGTGGACAAATATGAAACCACCGGATTCTCGTATTCATATGGACAAGCCTATATGGAACTTTCTGAAACGATGTCACCTCTCTATGCTCAGCCACTCAAATGAATGACATGTTGTTGTCGTTGTTTTTGTTAACAGTGTAATTAACACTTTTTTGTCTTGTTGGATCATTCATGGGGTTTATTTTTGTCACTAGCAGAAAGCTGAAGAGATGAAGGATGGCTGTGGTGAACGCTGATTGTGAATAAATGGAGAGCTGTGACTAATAAAATAAATGCAGAAGGGACTTTCAGCCTTTAAAAGATGTCATTTTATGTCCTTGGTGGTGGGACAAAGCACAGATGTCCTCTGGCTCATGTTGAGGTGCACTGAGAGCAAACAAACTAGAGCCCGACCGATATATCGGCCAGCCAATATTATCGGTCAATATAAGCCCTTTTCAAAGTACTCACTATTGGCCGAAATTTTGCCGATAGAACGCTGATAATTTCTCATAAACAGAACAGTTACTGAAATAATGTTTGTGTTGGCAATGTAAAATGTCCTTGCACCGTTTGTCCAGTAGATGGAGGTCTGACTCCATTCAACTGAGAGCTGCTTACACCCCTGCTTAAATGTGTTCATCACCGGCCCCCGTAGTTCCCCGTCACACTGCACTGATCAGCTGACAAAAGCATACAAGTAAGTTTATAAGGATCTATATCATTATCCTGAACTTATATCTAAGTTGCAGCAACAAGAGGTACTAGATCAGATGTATTTCACAACTCTTTTTAAGGATATGTATTTATTAATTTCACAAAGGTTTAATTCTTGACTGCATTTTTTTTAACTTGAAAATTCTTCTCTGTTATAAAGTTACTCAATATGAGGACAAAGCTTCAGCTTTTAGCTCATACCTTTTTTGTTAAGGGTCCAAAAAAGAACATTTTATTCATTAAAAAAAATAATAATAATATCGGCTGATTTATCGGCTATCGGCAAATCAGCCAATTTATCGATTATCTGCATTTTTTTCATCCAAATAACATTATCAGCATCGGCCTCAAAAAATCCATATTGGTTGGGCTCTAAAACAAACACAGAGGGACTTCTTTAAAAACACTATGTTTATCCACAAGCAATTTCCATTAGGGCTGCAGCTATCGATTATTTTAGTAATCGAGTATTCTATCGAATATTCTGGCGATTAATCGAGTAATCGGATAAAAAGTACTTTTGCGTTTTTAAACATCGATAGTCCAGGGCTCTCCTTAAGCAATGGCACAATGTCACTGCGCCAAAGTGTTGGCATTTTGCTGAAATTGCAATGGGATGTGGCTTTCTGTTTTGTTTTCTCCAACTTGTAAAATGTAACCATTTTTAAGTTTTTTTTTTTTTTTAAGGTTGATGGACTGGGTCCCTGTGTGATTTTTTTTTTTCCCTCTTTCTCTGCAATTCAGCAGATGCATTTCAGCTGGAGGTTGAACATGCAGCCTCGCAGTTTTTTTTTTATTATTATTTTATTTAAGTCACCGTGTTTGTGAAGTGTTGTGTGTTGTCCAAAAAAGCAAAAAATTAAAAAGTCAAACAGTGCGAGTCTGAGGGAAACACAGAAGAAAGAGTGCACTTCTGCTATTTGTCAATGTAGTCGGGGCCAGAGCTGCGACTCGCCCGGTCTGAGAGCCCCTCACACCGTGCAGAGAGCAGCCGGCCACCGTCCCTCCCACGTAGAGCAGACCGTGTGTTTTTAAAACAAGACAAACACACTGCTTCGCTTTAAATGCACAGTAAGTCTATTTCAGAATGATCGGCATGGACCATCTATCTCTTAAAAGGCTTTATTTTACTCTGTGTCACGCTGGAAAGCGGTAGCTATCGTTGCTAATTTCATTAGCTGTTATGCTCCAGTCATCCTCTGTTTTTTTTTCTCCTGTGGACATTGCAGCGCCACACACAGGCCTGGCATATGTACTACAACGTTAAACGAAGCTACAAGGCACAGAATTTGCCTCGAACATTTTTGTAATGGAATTATTCGAGTTACTCGACTAATCGTTCCAGCCCTAATTTCCATGATGTGGAATTAAAGTATTCCAGACATGATCGTCCAAACAAGGACGTCTTGTGTGGACATCAGATTTGTCAGGCTGTGATGATGAATCCATCTGAAAGGATGTAACAGTTCAGATTTAAAGACGTTATATTTGCTCAGTGTGCCACTTTGTAAAGTTGTAGCTTCTGCTGCCACATTGATTAGCTCCTTATGCCGGTTATGTGCATGCACCATGTCTTCTTCATTTTTTGGTGAAGCGGTACAGCGCCGTATACAGGCCTGGCACATATACCACAGCAATTTCTGGTGGTTTGAGCATTTTTTTTTGTGGACAATGATATTTCTCTAATATGGTGCCGTCTTTACGGAACACTTTTTTTAAAACGACAAAGAAAAACATTGTACAGGGAAAGTTCCGTTTCTGTGTGGACAAGGCCTAAAATAGGCAAAGTCACAGTTTTCATCATAATTATTTAATTTATTTCATTTATATAGCTCCAAATCACAACAAAGTTGCCTCAAGGTGCTTCACACAAGTAAGGTCTAACCTTTCCAACCCCTAGAACAAGCACATAGGCGACAGTGGTAAGGAAAAACTCCCTCTGATGATTTGAGGAAGAAACCTCAAGCAGACCAGCTCAAAGGGGTGACCCTCTGCTTGGGGCCATGCTACAGACACAGACTCAGACTCATCACACACTTCTTGCCTCACACACAATGGGCCTGATTTGGTAACACCATGGTTATCAGAATTTTCACTTACGAGTAATTTAAATGACATGATCAAAGCTGACAGCTCAAGTTTAGATTAATCCCAATCTCCACCATCATGTCAGACTAAGATGGACAGGGAAAACTTTTCAGCCTTTTCCAAAAACATACTGATCCCAGTCCACTCTTCTTCTTCTTCTTCTTATATACAAACTCCAGATATTTCATGCATATGTGAATACGTCTCTCTGTTCTTTCCATCCATTCCTGCATTTAAGGCCTGCAACACATTCCAAAAACAAATTGCATTTTAACTGCAATTTATACTAAATGTAAGAATTAAATTATCACTTTT
Source organism: Thalassophryne amazonica (assembly GCF_902500255.1). Lineage (NCBI taxonomy): Eukaryota > Metazoa > Chordata > Actinopteri > Batrachoidiformes > Batrachoididae > Thalassophryne > Thalassophryne amazonica. The sequence continues at coordinate 55,132,825 of NC_047119.1, read as the reverse complement.
ACAGCCAGCTGGACCGGTGCTTAGCCCAGAATACCTTCATGTGAAGCATGTGAGACTCGAACCCTCCCTGAACAGGACTTCAATCCATCGCAGGTTACTTCCCCAACCAAGGCCAGCATCCATTTGCGGCTGGGACAATCCAAATGAAATGTCCTGAACTGAACACACCTGGTTGTCCAGTTCCCTCCCACAGAGCCTCCTTCTCTACACACACGACAGCAGTTTGCAAATCATATATTTAATTTTGCCAAAATAATTCCTGTATTTAGAAATGAAACTGACCAGATTTCAGTTGTCAGCATTTCGTGTTGTGGTCATTGAGAATCTCACATTCCCTTTTAATATGGTCAGTTACTGTGTATTTAGCCAACATAACCGAATTCTCAGCCAATAGGGATATTTGGCTGCAAGTATTTAAGCAGCAGCACCCATTTGAATCTGCACTAATTATAGTCTTGGCTGAAAACATCAAGCTGCACTCTGGCACATTACAAAACCACCGATTTAAGTCACACACATTAATCAAGTAGCCCTGTAAATAGACTATTTGGCCACATTAGGTAGAGTTTTAATCATGTAGCTGTGGACAAATGCAACCCAGACAGGCTGAAGCAACAATATGCAAAAAAGCATGTCCAGCGATGTCGGTGTCATTATTCTTCCCCAACAGTTAACTCGCCTCAGCCGTCTTCAATGAAATAAGGGTCAGTGAATTCCCAGAGGCAGGCCTTATCTCACCTTGGGGTAAAATCTCCCCCGGGACATCACACTGACGGATTTATCGCCCAATCAGCTGACTGCACAACACCCCCACCTCACTAATAAAGTCACCCCCACATCTCCCAGTAATTGAATACCCGCTATCAATGGACCATGGAAAGAGTGTGTGTGTGTGTGTGGTGTGTGTGTGTGTGTGTGTGTGTGTGTGTGTGTGGTGTGTGTGTGTGTGTGTGTGTGTGTGTGTGTGTGTGTGTGTGTTGTGTGTGTGTGTGTGTGGTAGTGTGTGTGTGTGAGATATGATCAACAGTCATCTCTAGCATGGGACCATAGAGGCATCTGATAGGTCACAGGTCATTTCCGCCGCCCTCGCTGTACTATGTCTGAACGGCCGCTCTTAAAAGCCGTCACTGTTTTCCTGCTATTGATGGTTCAAAGACCAGAAACATTTTACAAAGTAACCGTATTTTCGCACCATAAGCCGCACCTAAAAGCCTTAAATGTTCACAAAAATCGTGTGCGCTCTATATCCGGTGCGCCTTATGTGCGCACTGAATTCCAAAATCTGTAAAAACGACCGACGTTGTCTTTGACCGTCGCAATATTGGCCCATTTCCCACTGACACAAGGACGTAATACGTAAAGTATGTACGCTAGCAGCGTAGAGTACGTACCCTGGCAGTGATAAACCAATCGGAGAACATTACTTAATACGCGTAGAGTACGTACCCTGCCAGCCATAAACCAATCAGAGAAGAGTCCGTGAGTCTGTGGTACGTACCCTTACCTCCGCCACTCCTCCGGTAGTTACTGTATACTACAGGTATCCTGCAAAACAACATTTGTTTGTCTAAGGACCCCCAAAAATGGCACCAGCAAAGAGACATGCTTACAAGGCACAATTCAAACTGCAGGCTATCAGTTACGCAGTTGTTCATGGGAATAGAGCAGCTGCGAGAGGCAACAAGAAATGAACTGCGCCAAGTTAAAAAGACCAAACGGAGTTTCCGCAGAAAGAAAGCGAGGTGGCCACAGCTAGAAGTCCAACTGGTCAATTTCAGCACACGAAGATGAGACTCGATGGATTTGTGACAGAACCATAATAAAAATAATGTGAGTACCATATTGTTAAATACCAGTAGTTCAAAGTTGTTAAAAAGTTCAAATAAACTCACCATTTTGCTTCCGTGACTTTTTTTTTTTTGTAGACTATATGTTTTAGCGTGCACCTTTTGTAAGGGTTAGTACCCGCTAATTGAGGGTGCGCCTTATATCCGGTGCGCCTTATGGTGCAGAAAATACGGTAGATTTTCAAATATGGTGCTACATTGTTCTTGATATCAGCTGAGGTTGTGCTTCTCTTCCTTTAGAAAACAATGCGATACACATCAAAAAGCATGAGATACTATACGACTCAGTGTACTTTATGGAAGACTTCGTTTAGGTTGCGATATGATGCAGTCCAATACAATTCTTTGTTTAATGTCAACATTTATTTTCCTTATGGATTAGAATGAACAAAGCTCCATGAATTACCTTAAAACACATACAAGGTCTGTTAGAAAAGTATCCGACCTTTTATTTTTTGCAAAAACCTGATGATTTGAATCACGTGTGCTTGCATGAGCCAACCTTGACCCTTCGTGCACATGCATGACTTTTTAACACCCTGTCGATTGCGTCATTTGCTTGTAAGCAGCCTTTGTGTGAGGATGGGTGGAGTCTCGTTCGTTTTTTCTTTGCAAGGAAAATGGCGGAACGACTGCAGCAGCGCGACTGCAATCAAATTTTGCCATTTGGATTATTCAGACGGCTTCGGTGACGATGCTATGGGCATCACACAGATTAAGGAGCGGTACAACCGTTTAAAAGACGCCCGCACAACGGTGAAGAGCGCCGCCACGCTCCTGTAGTGCCATCAACATCCTGAAATTGACCAGATCATTCCAAAGTGAACGCTGTGGTGAGGCGGACAGTCATGTGACTATCCAAGAATCATCAGCCCACCTCTTCCACAATTTCTCGGATAGTCACGACGACTGAAAAAGCCACCGAAAAGCCATCTGGAATCTTCCGAATGGTGGAAGTGGTGGCATGTCACACATGTCCTGTGAGGCTTCAACACGAAGGTGCTTTTGCTCCGTCAGCAGCAGCACACGAATTTCACCGTCACTCTTTTCAATGGCCAAATCTTCTGTCACAGTGAATGTGCCGAAAAAAGTGCGGATGTCCACCTCTTCCGGCAATTTCTTTGGATAGTCACACGACGGTCCCACATCACCACAGTGTTCACTTTGGAAATGATCTGGTCATTTCAGCATGTTGATGGCCGCCCGGAGCGTGGCTCGCTCTCCACCATTGTGCGGGACGTCTTTAAACCGTTGTACTGCTCCTTAATCTGTGTGAAGCCCATAGGAATCGTCACCAAATTCCGTCTGAATCTTCTGATGGTTTCCACCTGGCTGTCGCACAGTTTCTGGCAAAATTTGATGCAGTCACGCTGCTCCAGTCGTTCCGCCATTTTCCTTGCAATGAAAATCCGACGAGAGACTCCACCCATCCTCACACAAAGGCTGCTTACAGCAAATGACGCAATCGACAGGCGTGAAAAAATTCACGCATGCGCACGAAGGTTCAAGGTTGGCTCATGCAAGCACACGTGATTCAAATCCATCAGGTTTTTGAAAAAAAATAAAAAGGTCAGATACTTTTCTACAGACCCTCGTATTTACAAATGATCGTTGACTTCCTCAGCCTTTTACTACTGTAGTGCTGCATAATGGCACTGCCTCTGCTCACTTTTGTTCACAACTGAGGACAGCACCACATTCAGCAGCACAAAAGTGCAACTTAGAAGAAGCCAGCTGCTTTTAACCTTTTAACATCGCTTAGATTTACATGCACTAAAATTCAACTGTTTTTTCTTAACTCCTCACTTTAATTTATTTTGTTATGATTGTAGCCCGTTGTGCAGCAGGGCCAAGGCAGTGGCACGTTAGCCAGTAAGAAAAAAAAAAATGCAGTACCACCGGAGTAAAAATCATTCAACAAGTGTTTAAACATACTTTCCCCATTCTGAACCATCAAGAGTTTGTTTGAATATTTGAGGGTTTGAAGACAAAGAATTAGCAGCATAATATCATTCATTAAAGTCATTCAAATCATGTCATCAACCAGGTTACAGTGCATTTAGACTGATCTAGGGGCCCACGAATCGATGGAAACCGATTTCCAATACAGTGAGGAAAATAAGTATTTGAACACCCTGCGATTTTGTAAGTTCTCCCACTTAGAAATCATGGGGGGGTCTGAAATTTTCATCTTAGGTGCATGTCCACTGTGAGAGACATAATCTAAAAAAAATAATAATAATCCGGAAATCACAATGTATGATTTTTTTAATAATTTATTTGTATGTTACTGCTGCAAATAAGTATTTCAACACCTGTGAAAATCAATGTTAATATTTGGTACAGTAGCCTTTGTTTGCAATTACAGAGGTCAAACGTTTCCTGTATTTTTTCACCAGGTTTTCACACACTTCAGCGGGGATTTTGGTCCACTCCTCCATACAGATCTTCTCTAGATCTTTCAGGTTTGGAGTTTCAGCTCCCTCCAAAGATTTTCTATTGAGTTCAGGTCTGGAGACTGGCCAGGCCACTCCAGGACCTTGAAATGCTTCTTACAGAGCCCCTCCTTATTTGCCCTGGCTGTGTGTTTGGGGTCATTGTCATGCTGGAAGACCCAGCCATGACCCATCTTCAATGCTCTTACTGAGGGAAGGAGGTTGTTTGCCAAAATCTCGCAATACATGACCCCATCCATCCTCCCTTCAATACGGTGCAGTCGTCCTGTCTCCTTTGCAGAAGAGCACCACCAGAGTATGATGTTTCCACCCCCATGCTTCATGGTAAGTTGAGTTTATTCCAAAAAGCTCTATTCTGGTCTCATCTGACCACATGACCTTCTCCCATGCCTCCTCTTGATCATCCAGATGGTCACTGGTGAACTTCAAATGGGTCTGGACATGTGCTGGCTTGAGCAAGGGGACCTTGCTGCCCTGCAGGATTTTAAACCATGACAGCATCATGTGTTACTAATGTAATCTTTGTGACTGTGGTCCCAGCTCTCTTCAGGTCATTGACCAAGTCCTCCTGTGTAGTTCTGAGCTTTCTCAGAATCATCCTTACCCCACAAAGTGAGATCTTGCATGGAATCCCAGACCGAGGGAGATTGACAGTCATCTTGTGTTTCTTCCACTTTCTAATAAATAATCATAACAGTTGTTGTCTTCTACCAAGCTGCTTGCCTGTTGTCCTGTAGTCCATCCCAGCCTTGTGCAGGTCTACAGTTTTGTCCCTGGTGTCCTTAGACAGCTCTTTGGTCTTGGCTATGGTGGACAGGTTGGAGTGTGATTGATTGAGTGTGTGAACAGGTGTCTTTTATACAGATAAGTTCAAACAGGTGCAATTAATACAGGTAAAGAGTGCAGAATAAGAGGGCTTCTTAAAGAAGAACTAACAGGTCTGTGTGAGCCAGAATTCTTGCTGGTTGGTAGGGGATCAAATACTTATTTGCAGCAGTAACATACAAATAAATTATTAAAAAAAAAAAATCATACATTGTGATTTCAGGATTTTGTTTTTTAGATTATGGCTCTCACAGTGGACATGCACCTAAGATGAAAATTTCAGACCGCTCCATGATTTCTAAGTGGGAGAACTTGCAAAACCGCAGGGTGTTCAAATACTTATTTTCCTCACTGTACATATCTGTGAATTGTTGCAACCCTAGTATCAGGATATTGTACAAACACAACTGAAGTATACTCATCTGATCTTTTAATCTGATGGCAGCAGTAAAACTTTGCTGTAAAACTACCACCCCAGAACTGCAAGGCACCACTGCTGAACACCTACGGGTAAATGGGCTGCGCTTTTCCATCTTCATCAGAAACTCAAAGCTCTTTACAATGATGCCTCACATTCACCCATTCACACAGATACACTCACATACTGATGACAGGGTGCTACTACGCAAGGTACTCATACACATTTGGAGCAACTTGGGGATTAAGGACCTTGCCAAGGAATGATTTTCCAGTCTGGATGGGTTTTGAACCAAGGATCCTCTGGTCTGAAGCCCAACGCTTAACCACTAGCCCATCAACCCCCCCCCCCACATGTACAAAACTGTTTGTAAACCTGTTTTTTTTGGGGCGGGGGGGACTTATCTACAGCAAACATTATAGTCCATGGGCCAAGCAGGTTTTCGGTACTACTTAAGGGGAATAAACAACACTTAGAATCCAGCCTTAGTGTATCATGGCCTACACAAAAATGTATTATAGCAATCTCAGGGTGGTAGCTGTAGCCAGGTAGGGGTCAGGGAAGAATTACACAGAGGTCAAACTTTAAAAATGCTCCAATCATGTTGAAAACTATATTACAGTACTTGTCTGGTCATAACGATTACAAAAAGGTATAGTTTGGGCTATCTGTGATGGAATGTTCTGGAGTTATGGGGTAAAAACAGCAAAAATTGTGACAAAGGTCAGTTTCAGTTTGTACAAGGGTCAAAAGTTAAAGTTGCTCCAATTTCAGTACAGATTACAGAATAATGCAAATTATTGGTTGAAATAAAAGGATTAATAAATGGAATAGTTTTGACTGTGTTGAATGTTTGGTCTCCAAGGTAAAGGTCAAACAAGGTCAACAAAAATTGGATTCTATGACATGTGACATATATTACTCTGTAACAAGATAACTAAGCATGACAGATGGTGCAAACTATTCCTTATTAGAACCCTATTAACCCAAACAATAATTCGCATCATTTTTTACTGAATTTTAGCAACTTTAACTTTTGACCCCTGTACAAACTGAAATTGACCTTTGTCACCATTTTTGCTGTTTTTACCCCATAACTCCAGAACATTCCATCACAGATAGTCCAAACTATATCGTTATGACCACACAAGTAATGTGATATAGTTTTCAACATGATTGGAGCATTTTTAAAGTTTGACCTCTGTGTAATTCTTCACTGACCCCTACCTGGTTACAGCTACCACCCTTAAATTGCTATCATACATTTTTGTGTAGGCCGTGATACACTGAGGCTGGATTCTAAGTGCTGTTTGTTCCACTTAAGTGGTACAGATTTGGTCAAAACTGATGAGTGGCTCATGGACTATTATATGTTTAAAGCAGACTACACATGTGAGAAAGGGGGACAAATGGACACGCAGGAGTGATGGTCACCTGTTTGTTTATGTGCTGGGAATGTTTAGTAAACTGAGATTTGAAGAGATTCTTGATTTTATGTGTAACACGTAAAGGAAAAATAGGATTATAGAAATGCTTCAGGCACCCTGGAATGACCCAAGCAGAGGGTCACCCCTGTGCGTCTGGTCTGCTTGAGGTTTCTTCTGCACTGCTCTAGAGGTTACTTGTGTGAAGCGCCTTGGGACAACTTTGTTGTGATTTAGCGCTATATCAATCAATCAATCAATCAACTTTTTTCTTGTATAGCGCCAAATCACAACAAACAGTTGCCCCAAGGCGCTCCACATTGCAAGGCAAGGCCATACAATAATTATGAAACACAGTCTACGTCTAAAGCAACATAACCAAGGGATGGTCCAGGGTCACCCGATCCAGCCCTAACTATAAGCCTTAGCGAAAAGGAAAGTTTTAAGCCTAATCTTAAAAGTAGAGAGGGTATCTGTCTCCCTGATCTGAATTGGGAGCTGGTTCCACAGGAGAGGAGCCTGAAAGCTGAAGGCTCTGCCTCCCATTCTACTCTTACAAACCCTAGGAACTACAAGTAAGCCCGCAGTCTGAGAGCGAAGCGCTCTAATGGGGTAATATGGTACTATGAGGTCCCTAAGATAAGATGGGACCTGATTATTCAAAACCTTATAAGTAAGAAGAAGAATTTTAAATTCTATTCTAGCATTAACAGGAAGCCAATGAAGGGAGGCCAACACGGGTGAGATATGCTCTCTCCTGCTAGTCCCCGTCAGTACTCTAGCTGCAGCATTCTGAACCAACTGAAGGCTTTTAGGGAACTTTTAGGACAACCTGATAATAATGAATTACAATAGTCCAGCCTAGAGGAAACAAATGCATGAATTAGTTTTTCAGCATCACTCTGAGACAAGACCTTTCTGATTTTAGAGATATTGCGTAAATGCAAAAAGGCAGTCCTACATATTTGTTTAATATGCGCTTTGAATGACATATCCTGATCAAAAATAACTCCAAGATTTCTCACAGTATTACTAGAGATCAGGGAAATGCCATCCAGAGTAACGATCTGGTTAGACACCATGCTTCTAAGATTTGTGGGGCCAAGTACAATAACTTCAGTTTTATCTGAGTTTAAAAGCAGGAAATTAGAGGTCATCCATGTCTTTATGTCTGTAAGACAATCCTGCAGTTTAGCTAATTGGTGCGTATCCTCTGGCTTCATGGATAGATAAAGCTGGGTATCATCTGCGTAACAATGAAAATTTAAGCAATACCGTCTAATAATACTGCCCAAGGGAAGCATGTATAAAGTGAATAAAATTGGTCCTAGCACAGAACCTTGTGGAACTCCATAATTAACTTTAGTCTGTGAAGAAGATTCCCCATTTACATGAACAAACTGTAATCTATTAGACAAATATGATTCAAACCACCGCAGCGCAATGCCTTTAATACCTATGACATGCTCTAATCTCTGTAATAAAATTTTATGGTCAACAGTATCAAAAGCAGCACTGAGGTCCAACAGAACAAGCACAGAGATAAGTCCACTGTCCGAAGCCATAAGAAGATCATTTGTAACCTTCACTAATGCTGTTTCTGTACTATGATGAATTCTAAAACCTGACTGAAACTCTTCAAATAGACCATTCCTCTGCAGGTGATCAGTTAGCTGTTTTACAACTACCCTCTCAAGAATCTTTGAGAGAAAAGGAAGGTTGGAGATTGGCCTATAATTAGCTAAGATAGCTGGGTCAAGTGATGGCTTTTTAAGTAATGGTTTAATTACTGCCACCTCAAAGGCCTGTGGTACATAACCAACTAACAAAGATAGATTGATCATATTTAAGATTGAAGCATTAAATAATGGTAGGACTTCCTTGAGCAGCCTGGCAGGAATGGGGTCTAATAAGCATGTTGATGGTTTGGATGAAGTAACTAATGAAAATAACTCAGACAGAACAATCGGAGAGAAAGAGTCTAACCAAATACCGGCATCACTGAAAGCAGCCAAAGATAACGATACATCTTTGGGATGGTTATGAGTAATTTTTTCTCTAATAGTCAAAATTTTGTTAGCAAAGAAAGTCATGAAGTCATTACTAGTTAAAGTTAATGGAATACTCAGCTCAATAGAGCTCTGACTCTTTGTCAGCCTGGCTACAGTGCTGAAAAGAAACCTGGGGTTGTTCTTATTTTCTTCAATTAGTGATGAGTAGAAAGATGTCCTAGCTTCACGAAGGGCTTTCTTATAGAGCAACAAACTCTTTTTCCAGGCTAAGTGAAGATCTTCTAAATTAGTGAGACGCCATTTCCTCTCCAACTTACGGGTTATCTGCTTTAAGCTACGAGTTTGTGAGTTATACCACGGAGTCAGACACTTCTGATTTAAAGCTCTCTTTTTCAGAGGAGCTACAGCATCCAAAGTTGTCTTCAATGAGGATGTAAAACTATTGACAAGATACTCTAACTCCCTTACAGAGTTTAGGTAGCTACTCTGCTCTGTGTTGGTATATGACATTAGAGAACATAAAGAAGGAATCATATCCTTAAACCTAGTTACAGCGCTTTCTGAAAGACTTCTAGTGTAATGAAACTTATTCCCCACTGCAGGGTAGTCCATCAGGGTAAATGTAAATGTTATTAAAAAATGATCAGACAAAAGGGAGTTTTCAGGGAATACTGTTAAGTCTTCTATTTCCATACCATAAGTCAGAACAAGATCTAAGATATGATTAAAGTGGTGGGTGGACTCATTTACTTTTTGAGCAAAGCCGATAGAGTCTAATAATAGATTAAATGCAGTGTTGAGGCTGTCATTCTCAGCATCTGTGTGGATGTTAAAATCGCCCACTATAATTATCTTGTCTGAGCTAAGCACTAAGTCAGACAAAAGGTCTGAAAATTCACAGAGAAACTCACAGTAACGACCAGGTGGACGATAGATAATAACAAATAAAACTGGTTTTTGGGACTTCCAATTTGGATGGACAAGACTAAGAGACAAGCTTTCAAATGAATTAAAGCTCTGTCTAGGTTTTTGATTAATTAATAAGCTGGAATGGAAGATTGCTGCTAATCCTCCGCCCCGGCCCGTGCTACGAGCATTCAGACAGTTAGTGTGACTCGGGGGTGTTGACTCATTTAAACTAACATATTCATCCTGCTGTAACCAAGTTTCTGTTAGGCAGAATAAATCAATACGTTGATCAATTATTATATCATTTACCAACAGGGACTTAGAAGAAAGAGACCTAATGTTTAATAGACCACATTTAACTGTTTTAGTCTGTGGTGCAATTGAAGGTGCTATATTATTTTTCTTTTTGAATTTTTATGCTTAAATAGATTTTTGCTAGTTATTGGTGGTCTGGGAGCAGGCACCGTCTCTACGGGGATGGGGTAATAGGGGGATGGCAGGGGGAGAGAAGCTGCAGAGAGGTGTATAAGACCACAGCTCTGCCTCCTGGTCCCAACGCTAGACAGTCACAGTTTGGAGGATCCCAAAAAATTGGCCAGATTTCTAGAAATGAGAGCTGCTCCCTCTAAAGTGGGATGGATGCCGTCTCTCCTAACAAGACCAGGTTTTCCCCAGAAGCTTTGCCAATTATCAATGAAGCCCACCTCATTTTTTGGACACCACTCAGACAGCCAGCAATTCAAGGAGAACATGCGGCTAAACATGTCACTCCCGGTCTGATTGGGGAGGGGCCCAGAGAAAACAACAGAGTCCGACATTGTTTTCGAGGTCTATTAGAAAAGTATCCGACCTTATTATTTTTTTCAAAAACCATATGGATTTGAATCACGTGTGATTACATCAGACATGCTTGAACCCTCGTGGGCATGCGAGAGTTTTTTCACACCTGTCGGTTACGTCATTCGCCTGTGGGCAGTCTTTGAGTGAGGAGTCGCCCACCCTCTCGTCGTTTTTTCGTTGTTTAGGAATGGCTCAGAGACTGCTGCTTTGTTTGATCAAAATTTTTTCAAAACTGTAAGGCACAATTGAGTGGACACCATTCGATAAATTCAGCTGGTTTTCGGTAAAAATTTTAACGGCTGATGAGAGATTTTGGTCTGGTAGTGTCGCCGTAAGGACGGCCCACGGCGCCTGACGGCGATCTGCGCTTCGAGGCGGCATCGTCTCACCGTTTCAAGTTGAAAACTTCCACATTTCAGGCTCTGTTGACCCAGGAAGTCGTCAGAGAACAGAGAACTTTCAGAAGAAGTCGGCATGAGGAGCATGTCGGGCCGGACCCGACCGCAGGGGGTCATGACAGGAAAAACACCTCCGTTGGAAACCTTAACGGGCAAGTTGGAACATGCCCAAGCTGTTAAACAATTTCTCAGTTACTCACTTGTTGAAAGCTATCAAAAGCCGCCTGAATTTTACAAATGGTTTTCAACACGGAGGTGTTTTTCTTGTCGCGGCGCACACAGATTTGCCGAGTCGTTACGGAAACGACTCGGCGAATTTGCGCGTACATCTTTCATTAAAAAATGTCCTTAAACAGTGGAATGTCCGCATAAAGTCCTCATGCCGGCCTCTTCTGAATCTTCTCTGTTCTCTCATGACGTCCTGGATGAATTAAGCCTTAAATTAGGATGTTTTCAGGTCGAAATAGGCCAACGACGGTGCCTGGAAGCGCTGCAGGACGTCCCGCTCTGTGGGAAGTCCTTACAGCGACAGAAACACCCCATAATCTCTCATCAGCCGTTAAACTTTTCAACGAAAACCAACTTAATTTCTCGAATAGTGTCCACTCGGATATTCCTCACAGGTCCAGAAAAAAGTTTGATAAAGCAACGCGCGCCGTCTAGAGCAGCGTGTTGTGTGGGCCGCTGAAGAGGAGGTACTGCTGGCCCACCACCACCAGAGGGCGCCCTGCCTGGAGTGCGGGCTCCAGGCACCAGAGGGCGCTGCCGCTGACGAAGGCTGTCAGGATGACAGCTGTCACCCATTACTAGACACAGCTGACTGCACTCAGGACGGAGTATATCAGCAGGACAGCGTCTCCACCTCAGTGCCGAGATATCGCCTTGAGATTAAGGTAACCTTCTTTGCTAGTATATATATTGAGGACTCTGATAAACCTTGCTAAACCATTTCAGGACAGCTGATTACAGAAAGCACCTTGCTTGGATAAGTACTCACCTTCCTGCTTCATTATTACAAGAGGTGGAGGCGGCTTCTCCCCTCTCCGTCTACTGGGTGCTGTCGCATCCATACCTGTGTGTTTGTGCTCTTTCCCGCCAGCAGTACCGGATCCGACGAGCGAAGGCAGTGGCCACCTGGGAATTCGGGACTTGGCGGTTCCAGTACTCCTGGTTTTCGGTGGCAGAGGAAATCTGGGTGGTTCCGGTTCGACTGGGACGGACGTCTCCTACCTTCGAGCCTGCCCACACAACACCAGCAGATTTCGACTTACAACTCTAAAGTATTAATTGTTGTATTGGTTGTGCCCTGTTCACAACAGTAAAACTTGTTATTCACCTTTCTCTATTGTCCGTTCATTGCGCCCCCTGTTGTGGGTCCGTGTACCTACACTTTCACAACACAGCGTGTGAAACAAAGGAATTCAGCGGAGAGGGCGGGACCACATCTCACTTAAGGCCTGCCCACAGGGAAATGACGTCACGTGAAAAAACTCACGTATGCGCACGAGGGTTCAAGCATGATTGGTGTAATCGCATGTCATTCAAATCCATATAGTTAAAAAAAAAATAAAAGGGTCGGTTTATTATCTAAGAGACCTCCTAAATGAAATAAATTGAAATTGAAAATCAATGGGTGAAGGAAAAATCATGACTGAAATGTCCAAATATATCTGCTCCAACAAAATGTTAAATGTAAGGGTTTTTTCTATATTTCATCAAAAAAAAACAATGATGAATTGTCAACTCAGATCACAGGAATCAAGAATCGGGTCCAAATTTTCTGGTAGCAAAACCAGTTTTGGTATGTATAGGTAGTTTTGACCAATCATGACAGATACATTTTGATAATAATTCATTAGTTTAAACTGTATCAAGCCATAAGGTTCTGCAAAAATTAATTAACTAAAATCTTTAATAAGATCTAAAATATCTACTGGCCTATCTATACGCTCATTAGTTCCTCATGCAGGAAGCCAGACAACAGATTTCTATCAGATCTGGAATATTCCTGTTCTGTTCTGATATTCTAATCATTCCACCTTTTTCCTCAACAAGATGACAGGAGCAGTAATAAAAAAAAAAGAATAATAAAAAGATGATGCCACATGCTGCAATGAAACACTATCAAGGTTCCTCCAGCATCAAGGCCTCTGAGCCACCCGTGTCCGTCATCCGCACGGCGCCGTGTCGGCAGGAGGGACAGATGGGTCTCATTTCTGCTGGACTCAGGACGAATTTGCACAAATCCACAGCGCACAGTCTGCAAACAAGCAGTGGACATATCCTACATGCAGGGGCGCAAATGGCCGCTGGGGGGCGGTAGCGCTGCTGGTGGAGTGAGACAGGTGTCCGTCTAAATATCGATCCATTAAACAAAAATCTCACCCACTTTCTCCACACATCACCGGATCACAATTCAGAACCGGTCCGCCAAGTCGTTCACATTACCTCCAACGATCCGGATTCCCCGAATGAACGGAGAGACTGCCGGCGACTTGCTAAAGGTCCGAACTTGCCTCAGCAACAGACAATAGCGTTCCGCCGCTTCTCCCGCACGCGCAGCGCGCACACTTACCGCGATGGGATGAAGCGATATTCCAGGGAGAAGGCGAATCCATGGAAAACCAGGAGGGAAAAGGGTGAAAGACGCCGGTGAGTGGGAACGGCGGCCGGTGCTACTCCATCCGCTCGGCGGGGCTGTGATCTGGATCACGCACGAAGCGCGTGGATGCTGATGCTCGTCGGGGGGCGGGGCCTAAACGATCCAGTGAAGCGGAGCGAATTCGGTTTTGGAGTCTTGTTTTTACCACGCAGTCTGAGAGTGGACCCACTCCGCCTACAGACCCACTCAGCTCACACCGGGTCCGACACCAAGACAGTAGTTAGAGTCCAAACAGCACGGGCGGAGGAAGGGGGGGGGCAGCCCCCCACCCAGGGGCGTCCTCGCTTTTGATTTCGGGAAATAATTTGTATACACATCAACGGATCAAATGACTTAAGTTTAAATGTTATACAAAGTCAACAAATCAAGTAAATCAGACATAAAATACTGTTTTAGTGCAT